>NW_019384699.1:51857-111378 GCF_000671375.1 Centruroides sculpturatus | reverse complement strand
ATTCCATCTTGAAAAAAAATTTATTAATAATTTATAATCATTTTATTAAAATTAGTGACATCAATATTTTATAAGACCTAGTTTATAATTGTAAACTTGTATACAAGTTCGAGTTTAACTTTGTCAT
Source organism: Centruroides sculpturatus (assembly GCF_000671375.1). Classification (NCBI taxonomy): domain Eukaryota; kingdom Metazoa; phylum Arthropoda; class Arachnida; order Scorpiones; family Buthidae; genus Centruroides; species Centruroides sculpturatus. The sequence goes on along the minus strand of NW_019384699.1, from coordinate 111,251 downwards.
ATCAAAACATTCTTGATATTATATAATTGGCATTAATAGAACATAATTCAAAAATTTGACTGGTATAAACTCACACGTGCTGGATCTTCAATGTTAATTAGTGACTTGTTTAATTCTTCATTTCTTATTTATTAAATGATTTGTCATTTGAAATTATTGAATGACATTAATAAAAATCTAAATCGAATTTTTACTACTTTGAAAGCTAGTTATTAATTCACGCATAATACAGTTATTAAGTTAGGCAAGTAAGACAGAAAATTAGTATGCTTCATATCAGTAAAAATAAGTGATCCAGGATTCATTCCCATTAATCTAAATTTCTAGTCCATTTCTTAAGAGGAATGCGATGAAAGTTTACTTAAATATATTAAAATTTGCTTGATATGCTGTATTAATTAAATATAATTTTGTTCGTTAGGTTAACAGAACATAAAATTAAAGAATAGGACTATAGAATACTTGGGATCTATAAAAGTTTTATACTATTTTCAATACGAAAATGAAATGAGTTACATTACTGATGTGTAAACATTAAAGAATTTTAAATGTTTTATAATTAAATTGAAACAAATTCAATTTAATGAAAGTAGTTTTGCAATTATAGCTACACACATCTCTAATGGAAACTCGAAATAACAATTATTAATAATAATAGATATAATAAGTTTGTTTTGTATAAAAATTTCCTTTTATGATTATTTTAAAATAAAATAACCATATAACACAAATTGTTTATATAGCCTACGATATATATTTCAGACTCGTCACAAAAAAATATCTTGTCAAAATCGAGAAAGTTTGGACAAACTTATGAAAACATTCTTAATATATTGTATAAAATATTGAACAGCTGCATCCTTTTTCTTTTATGTTAAAGATACATTTCCTGTTCTCTTATGTTGCTTTCGTTTCTAGAGAAATTCCATATTTTTTCTTACACTTAGTCGATGAAGAGTATGTATTTGAGCTGGAATATCATCTTAAAATATACTTTTATCAAGGATATGAAATATAGCTGTTTAAACAGCCAATGAAGTTCAAGCCAATAAACTGTTTTATTATAATCTGAGAATTTAAAAATCAATAAAATCTTAAAATATTTGAAGAAATTTTATTAAAAATCTAAATGGATCTCTTTCAGGACAATTTTTATTTGATATTAATTAATATATAATTATTTATATTACGATTCATGCTTTATATCAATCATATAAGCCTATATTACTAGGATCAATGATAATATACACAAATACTATTTCATATTAACATGTAAACCAAAAAGACAATTTTATTACACATTTTTAATAAATTATTTTTAAAATGATTATATAATGACAGCTTATAATCTTTTACTTCGAAAAGAAAATATTAAACAATTAGGATAAATAGATCTACCAATAAATCTGTTATAGGTATTCATATAAGATACTTAAGCCATTGTCATGGTTTTCACAGCAATCACAATCTGTTTCTTTTCATTACTTAACATAATTCGTTTTGCCAGCCATAAAAGGAAGATATCAATAAAAATATTTCATTGCTCATTTATTTATTGATTTATATTTAACTTAACATACTAATTTTCAATTTTTATAGATTGTTATTACTAAATAATAAATAGAAGAAATGAGTAATAAAATGATTTCCGATCATGTTTTGGAAAATTTTTCAGAACCTGAGATCTAATATATAGAAATTAAGACCAATTAAGTCTTTCAGATTTTTTTCTTAAAATTTAAATCCCTTTATCACTGCGTTACTTACTTCATTTTGATAAATTTAGATTTAAATAGTAGTAATATGCTATTGGTGATGAGTAATTAATTTCGTAAATTTAACAAAATCACTAAAAAGTATTTTAGAAATATCTGAAATTCTGTTACAAAGTAGTCATCTTTTTTTTTTTTTTACCTCTTTCCCTGATTTCATCATTTGGGCGCTTGTATAATATTTACAGAAAAATTCTAGAATTCTATACTTTTATATTCTAAATAAAGAAAACTTTCATATATATATATTCGATATGTAATAAGAATTTGTCGTAAAGTTCTTTTCTAGAACTTTGTCTCTAATGACCTCGATTACTTCAGTAATTTAAATTAAAAACTCACTTAAAAATCAATTTAAACGTTAAAAGCAGCATCTAAATAATTTTTAAATATTAAAAAAAGAAGAGAATTGCGTATAAGACGAGACATAACTAACTGTAAACTGGATGCGAGCAATACGACGCGAATGAAAGACAAAAATACCTACTTCCATTCCCGGTATTGAATAGTTCAGTAAATCAATAAGTCTCATCACAAAAATATTACAAATTTCTAATACCAAAATTCAATTTTAATTTGATCAACTGATTATTAATACGCATCGTTTCTTTTAAGGCTACAATAATTTTATTAATAAAATTACTATTGTGTTTTATCATTCATGTAATGGGCATGCAATAAAAAAATTTGCATTCTATCGTCAAATCTTATAATTAGGTTTCAGGAATGCATCTCGCTTGATGGTGTTGCTTAATTTATAATTGATTTTCTGCTTATCTCAAAAATTCTTTCATATTGACTTTTCTTTGTTTTAATGATATCTATATAATAGTAAAAATAAATATACGTATCAGATATTTACCTATTATTTATTCAAGGCAGATGGTGTGTATATTTAAGATTTTTAAGATTTGAGATATGGGTTTAAAAAATTACATTCTTCTATAAATAATTCAATATGTATGATACATTTGTCGAAGATATTTTTGGAAGAATATGTATATATACAGACATACATATTCTGTTTTGTAAAGAATCAATATAAAGGTTAGTTCGCACATTTGAAAAATGTTTGTTCAATTGTAAAGAACTATTGAGAATAACGATCGCCATTGATAGACATTGAACAGAAAATCGTTTTGTTGAAGGAAGTATTGGCAAATCTCAACCTCAATTGAACAGAATGCGTTCAAAAATTGAAAGAGTTTTTCTTCCTTTAGTGATTTGAGCGTGGGTGTTATAGTGATATATTTTTTCCAATTGACACTACAAAAAATTATCTTTTTTTATACCTTCTTGTATTGCAATCCTTGATATTTATTTATTTTGTATAGTAACAAACAAAATTTAATTCGTATATAATTAAGTAAAAAGAATCTTGTTATTTAATCTTTATCGATTTAAGCTGTCATAGTTAATACAATGCTTGAAAACTTTGTAACTCTAAAGGGAGAATTCTAGTCACGCTAAACACTATTTGAACAGATGTTTTGTATGTCGTGTACCTGACTGATTTGCAGCAAGTCAAAGGTACTTCTCCTTTTTTAAGTCACGCAACCAAGAATCATTCTTAATATTTTAATTTATGTCACTTTGATGCGATGAAAATCTGTATCAGAAATTCTACCAAACGAATGCAAAGAATGCCAATTAAGTTCGTTATATTCTAAAAAGAATTCTTCAAGAAAAATTTTTAAGCACGATTAGTACATTGTTTAGAGTTCCTTTTTAAAATCTACACGTTGCAATCTGATTGTTTTTCTTGTATATGCATTCTTTTAATCTTTTATTTTCTGTAGATATTTGAAAAAAGTTTCATAAATATTAATGAACACAGGATCGTTGTTTGAATTTATATTATTTTTCAATTATNTTATAAAAATATTATTATTTTTGATATAAAATCAAAATTAAGAATTTTTTTATTAGCCAATTACAAGCATACTGAGTATAACATGGAGGTTAAAATTTCGTCCATTACAGGACAGCCCGATCCGCAATGATAACGTTGGTATGTGTGAGGGATACGGAACGGCATCTCAATCCATACTACTCGTGATTAATTATAATAGTCTAGATTGGATTCGAACCTGTGTCTATACAACAGTAAGCTGCTAGCTTATCGCACGGATGTTTGGCTGACAAATCATTCTTACGAGTATAGATTAAAAAATAACAATTTCTTTTTATATACATAATTTTTATTTTGTCATTTTTTAAAAAAATTATTTGGTTTCGTTTATTCGTATACGGCAACGCGACACATAGGCGATCTGCTGAGGGAGGTATTTCCAAAAGGACTTTTATCGAAAATTGGTCCTATTTAGTGTTATTAACGTGACGAAAACCCGGAAAACCCATTTGACTAGTCTGTTGGTCAGGCGTAAATCCACGTAAATCCAGTATTCAGTGGTTTTATCCACTCGGCCACTGGTGGATATTAATTTGGATTAGATTGAATTTTTATGCAAGCATCCTGAGTATTTATGAATGACGTCGATTTTGGTCCTACGTAATCGGATAGACATAGGTGAGAGATGGAACACATCTCACTTGTCAGTCAAACTCTATGTAAAATTATAGAAGTCCGGATAGGATTTGAATACGAATTCCTCATGGCTGTAGGTTAAATATTTTACGTCTAACTATTCAGTCAACTTTTTTGTTTCATTCACTGAATAGTATTTTATTATTTTGCAAGCCATTTACAAAATTGTATATACAGTGAAAAAAAAGATTAAATTCGCTATTTTATAATGTCAAATTTAATCGAAAATCTTCATTCTTTCTACGTTAGTTCTGTCGAAAATCTTATTTTTTGCTTCAAATCGTTATATTTAAACATTCTAAGTTTTCTAAATTTAATATTTTATTTTTGGCTTTATTTATCATTTGAAAACAACAAAGAAAAAAAATAGAATTTAAAAGAAAATTTATTATTCTGATATAAATTATTTTTATAAATGATAAAAATACACAACATTCAAATATGTAACATCATTTTTTATACTGTATTACATATGCAAATTTTAATAATTGTAAATAGGAAAGTCAGTTTCTTAATTTAATAAGTAATAAACTAATTTTTAAAAGATATTCAAGTCTTATTGAATATTAAAAATAGAAAATTTCACTAAAATATAACGTGACAAATTTATATAAAACGATATTCTTAATATTTAGTTAACAGAAGTATATTTAATTTTAAAAAAATATCATAATCCTCCTGAAATTCTATTAATGTAAATGTCTTCGTTGTAATGAAGAAGATGAATATGATTAATTTAAGAAGGGAAGATTCTATTAAATTTTACTAAATGCAACAATACTTTAATATTGTAGATATAAAAAATGTTTACAATATACTTTGTACGTGATGTACAAGATGAAATGAAACGATGTTCTGTGAAGTTAAATTGATAATGTTTTGTAATATTCTTTGATTTAGACATTTGTATTGAAAAAACGAGCTTCTAAGATTTTATGATGCCAGTTTCGTACATCATAAAAAGTTCTAAATGACATTTTAATCTTGTGGTTTTGTTCAGACGGAGATATTAAAGAATGCGCTTAATATAAATAAAATACATAACACGAAAATATTATTTTGGATTCTATCATGATTTACATAATTTGCATTGACGTCATTTAAATTTTATGATAAATCTTTTCGGAAATTTACATTCATTAGTATAGTAATTCAGTATAAAATGTTTAGGAAACGAGCTGTTTCTATTATAATAAGGAATAACGCTTCTTAGGAGGGTTGCGTTGGAAGCATGAATAAAGATGTCAGTTAAAATTCGAATTTTTAAAGTCGATTTGCATGAACGAGAAACACGAAGAAACCTTGGCAACATTCCTTTACCATATTTGAACCGGGGTTATCCTCTCATTAGATGGTCACTTGAACTGGAAGATAATATTTTTAATATTGTCTCGAGCAACGTGACTCTTTTGAGTATTTGGAAAATTGCCAGTAATAATTGTTATCCTAGTTTTTCAACGAGTCTTAAGCATTCTCATATTTGGCATCTCTTCAAATTGATTTAGCCAATACGTCAAAAAATTAATTTAAGGGTCATTTTTCAATACATGGTTCCATATGAAAACTCACATTAATGGGTGCACTTATTAAATAAGCATCAAATTTGTCTCGAATTGTTGTTAAATCGTTAGCTTGGAGTTTTTACTTTATTTTAAATGATAAATCATTATCATATTTACTTAACTTACAAGTTAGTTGCTCAATATTATTCATAGAGTATCGCAATGATAAGTTCTAAATATAATTAAAGAATACATCTTTATTTGAAAAATGAAAGTAACTTTAGTAACTGACATGCAAAATCTTTTTCTACACAGAAGTCTTACTGATAAATTGTGCAAAAAACATTACACATGGTTTAAACAAAAAACATTACATAAGTTATCACTTTTCAATGCATTGGTGCCTTTTAATCATATAAAAGTTTTTCTAGTCTACCAGTGGAGATACTCAAAAAATACGGATAAAAATATACATATAAATAAATAATTTAATTAAGTATAATTGCTTAAAAAAGTAGTTTATTTTTAATAGCATTTTCTTTATCAGTTGTTAGTTGTAGGAAATTTGTATTTTAATCAATGTTCTTAAAAGAAATTAATAATTTTTTGTCTTCTTTTTATTTTTTGTATAACAAACATTTCCAAAAGTAATTTTTTAAAAATTCTTTTAATTGTAAATGAAATACATTTTCACTACGAAAATTGAAGGACTACAAAATTATCTTATGCAAGATTTAGTTCGTACTTAAATAAATGGATCAGAACTTATTCACTTAAGATTTTTTTTTGTTGTTTCCCAGCCATTTTTTGCCAATAAAAATATATCTCTAATAAATTTTTTATGTTGTCAGACTATTTCTGAAACTGAAGATTATAGTATTCAGAAAATTACACCCTTATATTGTACAAAAGATGACATTTTCGATATCAAAAGTAAAAATGTTATGGAATGTTTTCCTATTTATTTTATATCAAGTAATCGTCTTTTCGTTCGGATAACGATAACAATTCATTCCAAATGTCTATAATAAAAGACATAAAATTATCCCGTAAATTAGCTTCTTATTGAAATAAAATAATTTGAATAATACATAAAATTTTATCATATAAAATCTCACTTTTCAAAATAATGCTATGAATAATAGAAATTTATTTCATAATTTAAATATTTTTTTATATTTAACATATATTTAAATAAAAAAATAATAAGAATAAAAATATTTTTAACTGGATCATAAACTTTTTAAATTATGTCAATTGAGTGCTGACAGGAAATTGAGCGAAAATTTTATTTCTATGTTTTCATCATTTAGTTCCATCCCATCGATTCTCATGCAATACTTATTGATATCGCTATGAAATTCTGTTATGTATTCCACCCGTATAAAAATAAACATTTAAGATTTATCACTACTAGAATACTCTAATTTTAAAGCCCTGTGAATAAATTGAATAATGAATATATGACAACAGTTTCTTCTTGGCAAGAATTCACTATGCTACTATATTGGTTTTTTATAGTTGTTTCAATTGCCAAATTTGTTTCGAGAGTGGTAAGGAAGACGTGTGATGGCACTATTGCCACTATACGTAGATTTTTATGTCTTCACAATGGCAGTAATAATATTGAAAATTTCTTTTCTGTGAGATTTTTTTTTTTAAATTTTCAATTGTTATAGGTGCGATATAGATAATCTGGGTTTGATATATAATATATTTTTATTCAGGTATTCTATAAATAAATCATAAATAAAAATAAATTTAATTATAAGTATTGTATATTTTAGAAATATATCAGTTTATTTTAATACAGAAAAATCTATTTTGTATTGATAAATATTAAAAAGTGAAATATATTTTTAAGAATCCGAAATTTTTCTAATGATTATTTAGAACACAAAACTTATTTTTGAATTTAAATTGTTTATTTCATTAATTTTAGAAATTTTTACTTAAATATGATAAAATTATTCATTTCTATTCTAAACTAAGCAATTTACAAAGTTTTTCCTTTGATCATTTTACAAAGGAAGATCTGTAATGAAAAAAAGTAACATAACAATTTCACTATTTTCAAGAACATTGTTTATATAATCGATATAAATTAGCTTACAACACACTTCATTTTAACGATTTTTCAATTTGAATTCGTTCAGTTCTTTCGTTTGTTTGCTATCATCATTCGACTATATTGAAATTGCATGTTTTCTCTTAATTTGATTACGGGATTTTTTTTAATGACACGGTAATAAAATGGCCTTTAAGTCCAAGTGATGTAATTGATCTAATAGATGTAATAATAGATGACATTATTGAAGAAAATAAATGACAAAGGAGGAAGTAGACAATCCGGATTGAGATAGAAGGATAATATTTCTCAATGGACCAACGTACGATTCCCAGACCTCCTACAAGTGGAAATAGATAAAAGATCTTGATAACAAATCTTCAGAACGAAGATATATATTTAATAATAAAAAGTAAAATCAATTGTAAATATAGGCATTTATATACATTTATGCGTTACTTTTATTTATATCGGCTAATTTATGTACAGTACAAAGTATAGGGAGGTATATTGTAATTTTTTTTATTTGCATTTTAGAACTTTTTAAGTATTAATTATTATAATAATTATTTTAAAAACGTTTTATTATTAGTGTATTTTTCTCAATTTCAATGTATTTATTCATTCATTTATTCTTTTACTCTTTCTCAATGATGCTTACACAGTATGTTAAGGTAATAATTAATACTTAAAAAGTTCTAAAATGCAAATAAAAAAAATTACAATATACCTCCCTATACTTTGTACTGTACATAAATTAGCCGATATAAATAAAAGTAACGCATAAATGTATATAAATGCCTATATTTACAATTGATTTTACTTTTTATTATTAAATATATATCTTCGTTCTGAAGATTTGTTATCAAGATCTTTTATCTATTTCCACTTGTAGGAGGTCTGGGAATCGTACGTTGGTCCATTGAGAAATATTATCCTTCTATCTCAATCCGGATTGTCTACTTCCTCCTTTTAATAATAAGTATTATTCAAATAATAATAATTTAATAATTTAATAATACTTATTATTGTTATTATTAAAAGGGGTATAATAAGTTTTATTAAATTATTAAATAACCTTCCTATTAATAAGTAGAGTACAGTATGTATAAACATTCATTATAATAATTTATGTTTTTAATTATGTTTAATTATTTTCAACAAAAAACTATTGCTTAATTTACATTTATTTCTTTATATATAAGTTTTGATTTACATTTATAAAATAATATTAAACACACAAATTAAATAATTATTACATATAATTTTATATATGATTTAATATGAATAAATATAAGTAATCGTTAAATTTGTGCATGCCATTAAGTGGGTTATATCCACTAAAACAGTGGATATAACCCACTTAATGATCAAAATAATTTTATAATCCACTTACAATACGAAACACATGAAATGCCATTCATTTAGTTTAAGTTTCAAGTATGATAAATTGGAAAGTCTTTCCACTTGATGAAACAATTCAATATGCAAAAGATCTAAAATTACATAGACAAAATTACCAAGAAAATACAACTTTTTAAAACTCCCTTTGGCCATCATTGAACGGATAGTAAAGATTTTGTAATCGTTCATGCAGTCCTTGACAGAAATTGAATTTCGGAACAATTCCCCCATTGGTAATTTTATTAGCTATCATCACAAGGGGTAATTTTTGTGACAATACGCTTTTCACTCGTTTTTGTCAAATTAACTTGTATTGCGATCGTACAATACGAAGTAATTTTGCTGAAATTACTACAGAGGGATTACTCATACATACAGAGATTACGACATATTAATTGTTTTCGTGTTCTTAATTAGACCAACGTTTTCATTTATCTCTTAAAGTAAAAACGTTAAATTTTAATTTATTCTGAACTTAATTTGTTAACAATAATTATTTATGAAAAATATTATTGTACGCGAATAATAATTTTATATATAAGTATCTTATTTACAACTAAGTTTAAATAATTTATTTTCTGTAAATAATATAACTGGGAAAGGACAAATTTATCGATGTGAAAAATAATATATGTACAGCATTTATAAATTTATATATATTCACTTAATTAGTTTCAGAATTGCTTATAAAATTATGATTTCTACAACGTCTTACAATTCGTAAATTTACAATAATTAGCCTTTATTATTTTAAATCATAGTTCTGAAATGTTAGAATTTATAAATACAGCATTACCTTGTACTGTACATGTGACATGAAGTTCTTACATGTGTAACATTAACTTAGTTCATTTGACCGTGTGTGATGAATAAAACAAGAATCAGGTCTCTATAAGCCAGTGCATTTGATGATGCCAAGTAATATCTAAATCAGAAATCCCAAGTAACCAACTACGTCGAAAATATCCTTAAGGAAGAAAATACTTTGCTCTTACAAGCAATAGTATGAAAATCTTAAATAATAAATAAAAATATAGCGGAAAGATATATCTTAATATTTATCGATATATTAATCAAGTTATTAAAATAAATAAATCAGTTGAAAATTTGAAATATTTATAGCATATTTCTATAGTTTACATCTGTCGATACCACTGTAAGAATCCAAAATGTCTAATGTTGTATATTTGTTATCCAGAATAAGAAATTTTTCAGTAGTCAAATATCGGTACAACTACATTAGTAAATACATTATTAAGTATTTAATTGAAATCTAAATAGAGATATGAATTTATAAGCAGTTACTTTAAATTAATTGCATCAACAGTATTAAATTTTTACATCTGTATTGAATAAAATCAATAAGAAAACCAAAAGAATTTCTACGCAGTAAAGGTTTATAGCAAAGTTTACGTAGACAATATTATGAAATATTATATTATCAATATACTCATATATTAATAATATAGTCTACTTTTTTAAATGTTATAACTTAAAATTTTTAAATAAAATTAATTTTCTTTAACATGTTTAGTTAAGTTTAATTATATTTTATTAAAATTCACCCGATTATAAAAATATAATTTAAAATGGATAAAATTTAAAATTTTATGTAAATAATTATAATTTCGTATAGTTAAAATAATTTTTAAATATTAAAAAAAGAAGAGAATTGCGTATAAGACGAGACATAACTAACTGTAAACTGGATGCGAGCAATACGACGCGAATGAAAGACAAAAATACCTACTTCCATTCCCGGTATTGAATAGTTCAGTAAATCAATAAGTCTCATCACAAAAATATTACAAATTTCTAATACCAAAATTCAATTTTAATTTGATCAACTGATTATTAATACGCATCGTTTCTTTTAAGGCTACAATAATTTTATTAATAAAATTACTATTGTGTTTTATCATTCATGTAATGGGCATGCAATAAAAAAATTTGCATTCTATCGTCAAATCTTATAATTAGGTTTCAGGAATGCATCTCGCTTGATGGTGTTGCTTAATTTATAATTGATTTTCTGCTTATCTCAAAAATTCTTTCATATTGACTTTTCTTTGTTTTAATGATATCTATATAATAGTAAAAATAAATATACGTATCAGATATTTACCTATTATTTATTCAAGGCAGATGGTGTGTATATTTAAGATTTTTAAGATTTGAGATATGGGTTTAAAAAATTACATTCTTCTATAAATAATTCAATATGTATGATACATTTGTCGAAGATATTTTTGGAAGAATATGTATATATACAGACATACATATTCTGTTTTGTAAAGAATCAATATAAAGGTTAGTTCGCACATTTGAAAAATGTTTGTTCAATTGTAAAGAACTATTGAGAATAACGATCGCCATTGATAGACATTGAACAGAAAATCGTTTTGTTGAAGGAAGTATTGGCAAATCTCAACCTCAATTGAACAGAATGCGTTCAAAAATTGAAAGAGTTTTTCTTCCTTTAGTGATTTGAGCGTGGGTGTTATAGTGATATATTTTTTCCAATTGACACTACAAAAAATTATCTTTTTTTATACCTTCTTGTATTGCAATCCTTGATATTTATTTATTTTGTATAGTAACAAACAAAATTTAATTCGTATATAATTAAGTAAAAAGAATCTTGTTATTTAATCTTTATCGATTTAAGCTGTCATAGTTAATACAATGCTTGAAAACTTTGTAACTCTAAGGGAGAATTCTAGTCACGCTAAACACTATTTGAACAGATGTTTTGTATATCGTGTACCTGACTGATTTGCAGCAAGTCAAAGGTACTTCTCCTTTTTTAAGTCACGCAACCAAGAATCTTTCTTAATATTTTAATTTATGTCACTTTGATGCGATGAAAATCTGTATCAGAAATTCTACCAAACGAATGCAAAGAATGCCAATTAAGTTCGTTATATTCTAAAAAGAATTCTTCAAGAAAAATTTTTAAGCACGATTAGTACATTGTTTAGAGTTCCTTTTTAAAATCTACACGTTGCAATCTGATTGTTTTTCTTGTATATGCATTCTTTTAATCTTTTATTTTCTGTAGATATTTGAAAAAAGTTTCATAAATATTAATGAACACAGGATCGTTGTTTGAATTTATATTATTTTTCAATTATAACACTGTAAAGTACTAGCTTTTAAATAAGTAAATATATATATTAATATATATTAAATAATACGTTTTGTTAAATGTAAATACGATTAAAATTTTAAAAAATAATTAAAATCTGATGATCAATTTTAAAAAGAAATAATTAAAATAATTTTTTTTACTTGTTAGATTTCTCCCAAATTTTAATTTAAAAAAGAATTGTATTGAAATTTCTTTCATTCGATTTAGTAATACGTTATTCTTGTTACTAGTAATTAGAAATGGTTCAGTTGATTAAAAATATATAAGAAAGTTTTGATTGAAAAGACAGATTTAACGAAACTTCTAATAAAGAAATAGTTTACAAACTAATAATTAAAATATTAAATTATATGATATCGAACGGTAAAAATATACGACTTTTTCAAAGATATATGAATAAAAATTTATAAATTTTTAAAATATACATATTTATATTATTGTAGTCTTTAATATTTAGTGTTGATCATATGCATTTTCTATCGTTAACTTTAAAAATCACACGATTTTTAAAGCATTCAGATAATTTAACAATTTAAATTTTACGTATTTAAATAGACAAGTTTCCATCCGCAATAATAAAGAAGAGTTAGATTATAAATTGATAAGTTTAGCATATGCATGAAATTCATATTGTTTTTATTATTTAAAAAAAAAGAAAACATAAGTAAAAATTTTTATTCATTCGCTTTTTATTGCCTATTTTAAAACAAACCAGAAGCTAATTTCAAATCGTTGCGTGTTATCGTCATGATATTTTTTAAAAATCTAAACAGAAAGAAATCAGTAATTCATTTTTTATTTAAAATGTTTAAGAAATAATTTCGATAAGATGTATATTTATTGTTTTTATCTCAGTTGAAATATTTTTTTAATATTTATAAACAGAATTATTATCTCTAAAGACTTGGCAGCTTTAACAATTTTACGTACAGATTTAGACAAGAAAAGGATCGTTTTAAGAATCTATAATAATAATAAGTAAGAAAATAAAATCTGAAGTTCACTTGCAAGAATTTGACATTTTAAATAAGAAATCGACACTTCTTTACGTCATTTAGATTCATCCAATCACATTTGTTGCGTTCAATATTAATGCTTTTGTGAAATTTTGTATTGAAGGTCATAATATAATATCAAATTTTTAGTAGGACATATTGATTTTTTCAAGCGAACGGTTATTCGGAAAATCATTAAGTGCTTTCTGCACGAACGAGAGTAAAAATTAAAAATGTTTTTTTAAAAAAACTTAAAAAAGAATAATTGCATAGATTTAGTTTATTTTTCGGGAAAAATTTATAATGTCGTGAAGTTTAGTACTTTCTTCTTAGTACAGCTTACCTAAATCTATAAAAACTTTACACAAACTCATTTTAATCCGGCGTTTAAAAGCCTCGAATATAAAAAAAAAAAAAAAAATCCACGTTTTATAAAATTTTAAGCTTAAAATAGAATATTTTTAAATAAGACCATAAAATGCATCGTTTGTTTTATTAATTTCTTTCAAATTGATTTTGAATAAACGAAGATAAAAAGTTCCATGTGATATAAATAGCAATAATATCGTCTCGACCAAGATTAAAACTATAAAAATTTCTTCCAAGATGCTTCAAACGGTGACTCGATGACGGTGGATATTCATTATTTAAAGCAATGAATATTCTTATTACTATACGAATGACCGGACTAAATCAACCTCGTAGCTGAGTGTGTAAAGCGGTAGTTATTTTAGTCTCGATTTCCATCTTGTAACAGACGAAGAATATCGATCGTTTTATGAAAATGAATATTCCAAGGAAAAGTATTAAGATTTCCAATTATCTCTAGCGTCTCAATAATGAAGCAAATTTAATTGCATTTTAAGCTTTACGCGTTTTTATAATTTATCAAAAAATATTATATACTGTTGTTGTATTANAATTAATACTTAAAAAGTTCTAAAATGCAAATAAAAAAAATTACAATATACCTCCCTATACTTTGTACTGTACATAAATTAGCCGATATAAATAAAAGTAACGCATAAATGTATATAAATGCCTATATTTACAATTGATTTTACTTTTTATTATTAAATATATATCTTCGTTCTGAAGATTTGTTATCAAGATCTTTTATCTATTTCCACTTGTAGGAGGTCTGGGAATCGTACGTTGGTCCATTGAGAAATATTATCCTTCTATCTCAATCCGGATTGTCTACTTCCTCCTTTTAATAATAAGTATTATTCAAATAATAATAATTTAATAATTTAATAATACTTATTATTGTTATTATTAAAAGGGGTATAATAAGTTTTATTAAATTATTAAATAACCTTCCTATTAATAAGTAGAGTACAGTATGTATAAACATTCATTATAATAATTTATGTTTTTAATTATGTTTAATTATTTTCAACAAAAAACTATTGCTTAATTTACATTTATTTCTTTATATATAAGTTTTGATTTACATTTATAAAATAATATTAAACACACAAATTAAATAATTATTACATATAATTTTATATATGATTTAATATGAATAAATATAAGTAATCGTTAAATTTGTGCATGCCATTAAGTGGGTTATATCCACTAAAACAGTGGATATAACCCACTTAATGATCAAAATAATTTTATAATCCACTTACAATACGAAACACATGAAATGCCATTCATTTAGTTTAAGTTTCAAGTATGATAAATTGGAAAGTCTTTCCACTTGATGAAACAATTCAATATGCAAAAGATCTAAAATTACATAGACAAAATTACCAAGAAAATACAACTTTTTAAAACTCCCTTTGGCCATCATTGAACGGATAGTAAAGATTTTGTAATCGTTCATGCAGTCCTTGACAGAAATTGAATTTCGGAACAATTCCCCCATTGGTAATTTTATTAGCTATCATCACAAGGGGTAATTTTTGTGACAATACGCTTTTCACTCGTTTTTGTCAAATTAACTTGTATTGCGATCGTACAATACGAAGTAATTTTGCTGAAATTACTACAGAGGGATTACTCATACATACAGAGATTACGACATATTAATTGTTTTCGTGTTCTTAATTAGACCAACGTTTTCATTTATCTCTTAAAGTAAAAACGTTAAATTTTAATTTATTCTGAACTTAATTTGTTAACAATAATTATTTATGAAAAATATTATTGTACGCGAATAATAATTTTATATATAAGTATCTTATTTACAACTAAGTTTAAATAATTTATTTTCTGTAAATAATATAACTGGGAAAGGACAAATTTATCGATGTGAAAAATAATATATGTACAGCATTTATAAATTTATATAGGCCTATATTCACTTAATTAGTTTCAGAATTGCTTATAAAATTATGATTTCTACAACGTCTTACAATTCGTAAATTTACAATAATTAGCCTTTATTATTTTAAATCATAGTTCTGAAATGTTAGAATTTATAAATACAGCATTACCTTGTACTGTACATGTGACATGAAGTTCTTACATGTGTAACATTAACTTAGTTCATTTGACCGTGTGTGATGAATAAAACAAGAATCAGGTCTCTATAAGCCAGTGCATTTGATGATGCCAAGTAATATCTAAATCAGAAATCCCAAGTAACCAACTACGTCGAAAATATCCTTAAGGAAGAAAATACTTTGCTCTTACAAGCAATAGTATGAAAATCTTAAATAATAAATAAAAATATAGCGGAAAGATATATCTTAATATTTATCGATATATTAATCAAGTTATTAAAATAAATAAATCAGTTGAAAATTTGAAATATTTATAGCATATTTCTATAGTTTACATCTGTCGATACCACTGTAAGAATCCAAAATGTCTAATGTTGTATATTTGTTATCCAGAATAAGAAATTTTTCAGTAGTCAAATATCGGTACAACTACATTAGTAAATACATTATTAAGTATTTAATTGAAATCTAAATAGAGATATGAATTTATAAGCAGTTACTTTAAATTAATTGCATCAACAGTATTAAATTTTTACATCTGTATTGAATAAAATCAATAAGAAAACCAAAAGAATTTCTACGCAGTAAAGGTTTATAGCAAAGTTTACGTAGACAATATTATGAAATATTATATTATCAATATACTCATATATTAATAATATAGTCTACTTTTTTAAATGTTATAACTTAAAATTTTTAAATAAAATTAATTTTCTTTAACATGTTTAGTTAAGTTTAATTATATTTTATTAAAATTCACCCGATTATAAAAATATAATTTAAAATGGATAAAATTTAAAATTTTATGTAAATAATTATAATTTCGTATAGTTAAAATAATTTTTAAATATTAAAAAAAGAAGAGAATTGCGTATAAGACGAGACATAACTAACTGTAAACTGGATGCGAGCAATACGACGCGAATGAAAGACAAAAATACCTACTTCCATTCCCGGTATTGAATAGTTCAGTAAATCAATAAGTCTCATCACAAAAATATTACAAATTTCTAATACCAAAATTCAATTTTAATTTGATCAACTGATTATTAATACGCATCGTTTCTTTTAAGGCTACAATAATTTTATTAATAAAATTACTATTGTGTTTTATCATTCATGTAATGGGCATGCAATAAAAAAATTTGCATTCTATCGTCAAATCTTATAATTAGGTTTCAGGAATGCATCTCGCTTGATGGTGTTGCTTAATTTATAATTGATTTTCTGCTTATCTCAAAAATTCTTTCATATTGACTTTTCTTTGTTTTAATGATATCTATATAATAGTAAAAATAAATATACGTATCAGATATTTACCTATTATTTATTCAAGGCAGATGGTGTGTATATTTAAGATTTTTAAGATTTGAGATATGGGTTTAAAAAATTACATTCTTCTATAAATAATTCAATATGTATGATACATTTGTCGAAGATATTTTTGGAAGAATATGTATATATACAGACATACATATTCTGTTTTGTAAAGAATCAATATAAAGGTTAGTTCGCACATTTGAAAAATGTTTGTTCAATTGTAAAGAACTATTGAGAATAACGATCGCCATTGATAGACATTGAACAGAAAATCGTTTTGTTGAAGGAAGTATTGGCAAATCTCAACCTCAATTGAACAGAATGCGTTCAAAAATTGAAAGAGTTTTTCTTCCTTTAGTGATTTGAGCGTGGGTGTTATAGTGATATATTTTTTCCAATTGACACTACAAAAAATTATCTTTTTTTATACCTTCTTGTATTGCAATCCTTGATATTTATTTATTTTGTATAGTAACAAACAAAATTTAATTCGTATATAATTAAGTAAAAAGAATCTTGTTATTTAATCTTTATCGATTTAAGCTGTCATAGTTAATACAATGCTTGAAAACTTTGTAACTCTAAGGGAGAATTCTAGTCACGCTAAACACTATTTGAACAGATGTTTTGTATATCGTGTACCTGACTGATTTGCAGCAAGTCAAAGGTACTTCTCCTTTTTTAAGTCACGCAACCAAGAATCTTTCTTAATATTTTAATTTATGTCACTTTGATGCGATGAAAATCTGTATCAGAAATTCTACCAAACGAATGCAAAGAATGCCAATTAAGTTCGTTATATTCTAAAAAGAATTCTTCAAGAAAAATTTTTAAGCACGATTAGTACATTGTTTAGAGTTCCTTTTTAAAATCTACACGTTGCAATCTGATTGTTTTTCTTGTATATGCATTCTTTTAATCTTTTATTTTCTGTAGATATTTGAAAAAAGTTTCATAAATATTAATGAACACAGGATCGTTGTTTGAATTTATATTATTTTTCAATTATAACACTGTAAAGTACTAGCTTTTAAATAAGTAAATATATATATTAATATATATTAAATAATACGTTTTGTTAAATGTAAATACGATTAAAATTTTAAAAAATAATTAAAATCTGATGATCAATTTTAAAAAGAAATAATTAAAATAATTTTTTTTACTTGTTAGATTTCTCCCAAATTTTAATTTAAAAAAGAATTGTATTGAAATTTCTTTCATTCGATTTAGTAATACGTTATTCTTGTTACTAGTAATTAGAAATGGTTCAGTTGATTAAAAATATATAAGAAAGTTTTGATTGAAAAGACAGATTTAACGAAACTTCTAATAAAGAAATAGTTTACAAACTAATAATTAAAATATTAAATTATATGATATCGAACGGTAAAAATATACGACTTTTTCAAAGATATATGAATAAAAATTTATAAATTTTTAAAATATACATATTTATATTATTGTAGTCTTTAATATTTAATGTTGATCATATGCATTTTCTATCGTTAACTTTAAAAATCACACGATTTTTAAAGCATTCAGATAATTTAACAATTTAAATTTTACGTATTTAAATAGACAAGTTTCCATCCGCAATAATAAAGAAGAGTTAGATTATAAATTGATAAGTTTAGCATATGCATGAAATTCATATTGTTTTTATTATTTAAAAAAAAAGAAAACATAAGTAAAAATTTTTATTCATTCGCTTTTTATTGCCTATTTTAAAACAAACCAGAAGCTAATTTCAAATCGTTGCGTGTTATCGTCATGATATTTTTTAAAAATCTAAACAGAAAGAAATCAGTAATTCATTTTTTATTTAAAATGTTTAAGAAATAATTTCGATAAGATGTATATTTATTGTTTTTATCTCAGTTGAAATATTTTTTTAATATTTATAAACAGAATTATTATCTCTAAAGACTTGGCAGCTTTAACAATTTTACGTACAGATTTAGACAAGAAAAGGATCGTTTTAAGAATCTATAATAATAATAAGTAAGAAAATAAAATCTGAAGTTCACTTGCAAGAATTTGACATTTTAAATAAGAAATCGACACTTCTTTACGTCATTTAGATTCATCCAATCACATTTGTTGCGTTCAATATTAATGCTTTTGTGAAATTTTGTATTGAAGGTCATAATATAATATCAAATTTTTAGTAGGACATATTGATTTTTTCAAGCGAACGGTTATTCGGAAAATCATTAAGTGCTTTCTGCACGAACGAGAGTAAAAATTAAAAATGTTTTTTTAAAAAAACTTAAAAAAGAATAATTGCATAGATTTAGTTTATTTTTCGGGAAAAATTTATAATGTCGTGAAGTTTAGTACTTTCTTCTTAGTACAGCTTACCTAAATCTATAAAAACTTTACACAAACTCATTTTAATCCGGCGTTTAAAAGCCTCGAATATATAAAAAAAAAAAAAATCCACGTTTTATAAAATTTTAAGCTTAAAATAGAATATTTTTAAATAAGACCATAAAATGCATCGTTTGTTTTATTAATTTCTTTCAAATTGATTTTGAATAAACGAAGATAAAAAGTTCCATGTGATATAAATAGCAATAATATCGTCTCGACCAAGATTAAAACTATAAAAATTTCTTCCAAGATGCTTCAAACGGTGACTCGATGACGGTGGATATTCATTATTTAAAGCAATGAATATTCTTATTACTATACGAATGACCGGACTAAATCAACCTCGTAGCTGAGTGTGTAAAGCGGTAGTTATTTTAGTCTCGATTTCCATCTTGTAACAGACGAAGAATATCGATCGTTTTATGAAAATGAATATTCCAAGGAAAAGTATTAAGATTTCCAATTATCTCTAGCGTCTCAATAATGAAGCAAATTTAATTGCATTTTAAGCTTTACGCGTTTTTATAATTTATCAAAAAATATTATATACTGTTGTTGTATTAATTACATTATAAATGGCTTAATTACAGTTAATTATTCGGGCGTGTATTATGACAATAATCTATTTATTTTCAAGTTTTTATTTAAGTATTTTGCATTCAGAATCTTTAGAAATATGAATTCTTTTCGGAAGAAGCGAATAAATTTCTAAATATTAATAAAATTTCATCAATTTCATATTAATTTCGAAATGTGGAAACTATTTAAAAAGTAATTTTAAATTTAAAATAAAGAAATTTCGTAATATAAATTCGAAAATAATTTTTGTATTAAGAAAATTTTAATTCTTAATTACACTAAATTACGTTTTTGATAATAATTATGGATTTAAAATAAAAAAAAAACTGGAAAATATTTCTAATTTTAAAAATTTCATCTGAAAAGCGTTATTTTAGGAATATTTTATAAATTTCGGGAAGATCATTAAGTGTTATGCTTAATAACGATTTTTGAAATTCCTTTTTTTATATTTATAATATAAATATAATTATATTAATTTATGTTAATTTGATACGGAAGAAACATTTCTTACATACTATTTATTTATTTGAAGCGTTATCAAGCATCTACTCTATATTACAATATACTAACTTATAGATTAACTGTTATAAAATTATCTTAGATACATTTATTCTGTTAAAATAATACTTAGTATTACGTCAATTTGACGTCATTTTGTATTTCCCCATTACAAAAAAATATATATATAGGAATGACATCAAACTGACGTAAAAGTGTTCACCATTCTGACGAAACGAATGCGTCACTTCGTGTTGAGTTAAAAGTTTTCTCCTACAATTTGACGTTATCTTTTGCTTATTTTCTAATTATAATTAGAAAAAAATTCATTTCAAATATATATTTTTCAATAAAGACATAATTTAAAGTTTCACAAATATTATTTTAAAAAAATTTATTTAATGTTTGATACATTCTATTGGAAAGTTGAATTGGTTTCAGCTTGTTTCAAGGACTTGTTTGATTTCTTTGAGATATTTCTTTCTCTTGAAGCTTAATTCTTATCATTTGTAGACTTAATCTAGTTTATAACTCTACTCTTTATCTTAGTGGAATGACATAAGATGAAACGGCAGTTTTATTTTTAATCTTACGATAATATCTAACTCGAATTACTCTTCCTAAATAATCACAATATTCGTGTTCGAAAAAATAATATTTTAAAATTAAAATTATTTTTTAATAAATTAAATTTTTAATGAGTGTTTTCTATTTAACGCTTTTTCATAAAAAAAATTTATGGGATAATTTAATTACTGCAAACTGTTAGAAAATAATTAAACATTTCATCGTCTAATATTTAAATTTGTGATTTTTTTATGATTTAATTTATATAGTGAAAATTTATTATATATTTATCATAGAAAATATAAAATCACATTAATAAAAAGTAAATTCGTGATACGAATAAAATTAACAGTTCTTGAAAAAAATTTGCATTTTTTCTTTTTTAAATATTAAATTTACAAAAACATAATTTTTCATTCGTAATTTTGATATTTATGTATCGATTTACGAAGAAGATATTTGAAATTTCTCGTGTGAAAGTGACTTTCTATATAAGCAATTATAAATAAAAGAATATAATTTATAACAAATACTACAAAATTTTAAATAATAATACATTAGTTTGAATAAATATTATTATTATTATTTATATAATAAAATTTAGTGATTGCTTTATATTTTATATTTTTTATAGTTCTTTAACATGGCAAGCGTCTTCATGAAGATATTTAATCTTATTTGTATGATGCTACTAATTGGACACTGGAGCGGTTGTTTACAATTCCTAGTACCGATGTTACAAGGCTTTCCTACAAATTCTTGGGTTGCAGTAAATGAATTACAGGTAAGAACAAATAAAGTTAATACATGCATAAATTATAACGTAAGCATTAGTTTATAGAATTACACTGAAATAATTTTTAAATCGTTTTTTTTTTTCATACGTAAATTCATACATTGACTGTTTATACTGTAGAATGTCATCGATTTTTATCACATGTACTTCCCCGTCTAAAAATAACAAGTAGAAAGTAATGCGGTTTATAGATGACTTGTATATTCTCTAGGGCTAATGCAGATAGTCTAGCGACTCTTTGAGTATTTATCATTTATAGATTTTTTAATGAAAATCCACTTACTGCTTTAAGAATGATTTTAAAATACATTTTTCAAGCCATATGTATAAGTAGTCTATTTAATGCTTAACACATGCAAGGTTTTATATATATACATATATATACTCGTTTACTTAAATCTATTTTTTATTCCAAGAATAGTTTTTATATTATCATTATTTTTACTTTTATGTAAACTAACTTAGTGATATTTAAAAATTTATATGTTTACAAGGAAGGTATGACTTATAAAAAAAGAAAGAAGGAACATATACATCTATACGATATAAATAGGTATTTGCTGATGTAATATTATTTTAATAAAATTTGATTTAGTAGATAGCTTGTCAACATTGTAGTATATCATGTGTAATTATTTAAATGAATAGATCGTGTTTTAACCGATCAATATTATTTGTAAGATACTTTGATATTTTATTTTAATGCCAATAAAAAATAGTTTTTCTAACATTTACAGAATTAAANTTGTACTGTACATGTGACATGAAGTTCTTACATGTGTAACATTAACTTAGTTCATTTGACCGTGTGTGATGAATAAAACAAGAATCAGGTCTCTATAAGCCAGTGCATTTGATGATGCCAAGTAATATCTAAATCAGAAATCCCAAGTAACCAACTACGTCGAAAATATCCTTAAGGAAGAAAATACTTTGCTCTTACAAGCAATAGTATGAAAATCTTAAATAATAAATAAAAATATAGCGGAAAGATATATCTTAATATTTATCGATATATTAATCAAGTTATTAAAATAAATAAATCAGTTGAAAATTTGAAATATTTATAGCATATTTCTATAGTTTACATCTGTCGATACCACTGTAAGAATCCAAAATGTCTAATGTTGTATATTTGTTATCCAGAATAAGAAATTTTTCAGTAGTCAAATATCGGTACAACTACATTAGTAAATACATTATTAAGTATTTAATTGAAATCTAAATAGAGATATGAATTTATAAGCAGTTACTTTAAATTAATTGCATCAACAGTATTAAATTTTTACATCTGTATTGAATAAAATCAATAAGAAAACCAAAAGAATTTCTACGCAGTAAAGGTTTATAGCAAAGTTTACGTAGACAATATTANGTAAGATACTTTGATATTTTATTTTAATGCCAATAAAAAATAGTTTTTCTAACATTTACAGAATTAAAGATTCAATAATTTTTTTTTAGGTTTTAAATAGTAAATAAGTTTTTCAATTATTCAAATTTGATAGTTTTAAACATTCATGATTATTTTCTTGCCTAGTATATTGCAAAATTTATAGATAAAAATTAAAATAATAATAAATAAATCTATTTTTCGAATTGTGTTGTTATGATAATGATAACGATTATGATTGATACATTTTGAAATTCGTATGGAGTGATGATTAAATTTAATTTACAACATTAATTTAATAGTTGGAGAAATTTTAGATAATGGATATTCCTTACAATAAACTGTTTCTCATAATTATTTCTGTATGATATGGATAGTGAAAGAAATAATTACTATAGATCTATATTAATGTATATCTTGCGTTGCTAATTGATTCCGCTAATGTAAAAAATCGATTAATTTTAAACCTAGGTATTCTTTTATTAATAAAAAAGGGGTAAAACTTGGAGGAAAAAAATAAAAATTCATTAAAATTATCAGAAGAATGACGTCATCAGAAATTAGAATTTTTAAATTCTCTGGGGGGATGCTTTTATTTATTTATAGAAACCGGAATTATACTTAAAAATTTGATAAAAGTAATGAAAATTGCTTGCTCAACTGGAATTTATAATTTATTAAGTTTTCACCAAATTCATTTCTAAGTTTCTTGTAATGACAATCAATANGAAAGTGACTTTCTATATAAGCAATTATAAATAAAAGAATATAATTTATAACAAATACTACAAAATTTTAAATAATAATACATTAGTTTGAATAAATATTATTATTATTATTTATATAATAAAATTTAGTGATTGCTTTATATTTTATATTTTTTATAGTTCTTTAACATGGCAAGCGTCTTCATGAAGATATTTAATCTTATTTGTATGATGCTACTAATTGGACACTGGAGCGGTTGTTTACAATTCCTAGTACCGATGTTACAAGGCTTTCCTACAAATTCTTGGGTTGCAGTAAATGAATTACAGGTAAGAACAAATAAAGTTAATACATGCATAAATTATAACGTAAGCATTAGTTTATAGAATTACACTGAAATAATTTTTAAATCGTTTTTTTTTTCATACGTAAATTCATACATTGACTGTTTATACTGTAGAATGTCATCGATTTTTATCACATGTACTTCCCCGTCTAAAAATAACAAGTAGAAAGTAATGCGGTTTATAGATGACTTGTATATTCTCTAGGGCTAATGCAGATAGTCTAGCGACTCTTTGAGTATTTATCATTTATAGATTTTTTAATGAAAATCCACTTACTGCTTTAAGAATGATTTTAAAATACATTTTTCAAGCCATATGTATAAGTAGTCTATTTAATGCTTAACACATGCAAGGTTTTATATATATACATATATATACTCGTTTACTTAAATCTATTTTTTATTCCAAGAATAGTTTTTATATTATCATTATTTTTACTTTTATGTAAACTAACTTAGTGATATTTAAAAATTTATATGTTTACAAGGAAGGTATGACTTATAAAAAAAGAAAGAAGGAACATATACATCTATACGATATAAATAGGTATTTGCTGATGTAATATTATTTTAATAAAATTTGATTTAGTAGATAGCTTGTCAACATTGTAGTATATCATGTGTAATTATTTAAATGAATAGATCGTGTTTTAACCGATCAATATTATTTGTAAGATACTTTGATATTTTATTTTAATGCCAATAAAAAATAGTTTTTCTAACATTTACAGAATTAAAGATTCAATAATTTTTTTTAGGTTTTAAATAGTAAATAAGTTTTTCAATTATTCAAATTTGATAGTTTTAAACATTCATGATTATTTTCTTGCCTAGTATATTGCAAAATTTATAGATAAAAATTAAAATAATAATAAATAAATCTATTTTTCGAATTGTGTTGTTATGATAATGATAACGATTATGATTGATACATTTTGAAATTCGTATGGAGTGATGATTAAATTTAATTTACAACATTAATTTAATAGTTGGAGAAATTTTAGATAATGGATATTCCTTACAATAAACTGTTTCTCATAATTATTTCTGTATGATATGGATAGTGAAAGAAATAATTACTATAGATCTATATTAATGTATATCTTGCGTTGCTAATTGATTCCGCTAATGTAAAAAATCGATTAATTTTAAACCTAGGTATTCTTTTATTAATAAAAAAGGGGTAAAACTTGGAGGAAAAAAATAAAAATTCATTAAAATTATCAGAAGAATGACGTCATCAGAAATTAGAATTTTTAAATTCTCTGGGGGGATGCTTTTATTTATTTATAGAAACCGGAATTATACTTAAAAATTTGATAAAAGTAATGAAAATTGCTTGCTCAACTGGAATTTATAATTTATTAAGTTTTCACCAAATTCATTTCTAAGTTTCTTGTAATGACAATCAATAAATTTTAATTTAAACATTTTAAATTGTTTAAATTTAAAGAAAAATAAAATTCTTACAAATCAATTTATTTGACTAATACACAATTTAACCTCTGATATTTATAGTAGATCTGTTGTATGTTATACGACGGTTTATTATTATTATAATATATAAAGTAGATATATTTTATTGTTCTTGTATATTGTGTAACTACATTGTATTTTTATATCGTACGTTCGATTAGTGTATTTAAATAAAAGAAATTACATAAAATAGAAAGATGAAGACGTAATTAATAGTAATAGTATAATAATATGTTATAAATCAATAAGAATAGAATAAAATTTTTATACAAGAAACTTTCATTATATAAATAAACGCTAATTACAGCCGTATATCTGTTACTTAATCACGATTATAGGCCAGTTAAATCTCGTTTGAGCCCCAATTAATGTTGTCCTGTTACATGTCTGTTTAATGCTACTCTCAGTAGTTTTATGTAACAATAATACAGACAATTATTGTTTATTGTTAACTGTATAATATAAGTTCGCTTCAAAAATTGATTTTTTTCACCTATTTATTACACATAATCTATATTACATAAATTTAAATATGTATATATTTTATCATTTCATATTTACATTCATAAATCCGGTTTAACTCGCGAATATTAAAATAGTATTTGAAAATGATGAAATTTGAGTTGATTCTCTAAGATTTTGATTAAACTCCTGATGAAAGTTTGCTTAAATTTAGTATTTTTTTCTTTTGGAAATTATAGTTTTGAATTTTATAGGATTTATCTAAAAGTAGTTTGAACTGGAAGACGAAGCTGTGAAGTTGAGATTGTGCTGCATGCCAATCAGTACGGTATTCAATAAAGTTGTTTCATCAGCGAATTGAGACTGGGAATTTCGATATTGTAGATCGATTTATTCTCTGTATTTCTATAGCAGAGAACAGTTGTTAAATTATTTACAAATAAAAAAAAATATCGAGTTCTTACTTTAATTTTATAAATTATACATCAGTCGTATTTTTAGGAGAAATTTCAATAATACAAGGTCACTCAACCTCTATTTTATGAAAATAGATGTAGAATGAAAGATGTTTCTCACATCAATATGCTTTCAATATAATTATTCTTGATTAAATNACAATATTGTAACATTATTTATATTTTATAAAATGTTAAAATATATGTGTCATTATAAGAAAAGTACTCATTGCTTTAAATTTTAAAACAACATAAAGAGTTCAGTAATAAAATAATGTACAATAAAAAATATTTAATAAAATAAATGTATCAGTTAATTAAGCTATAAGGCTTAGTAAACTTCTTATAACTTATTATTACATAGGCTCAGTAAAGTACACACACAACGTTAGGTTGACCTTAACGCGTAAAAGTTCTTAAGTTAATTTTATATTCTGTGTTGTTACTTTTGGTAAGTACAAAGGATATTGATGTAATTTTGCATTGAATAAGCAGTTTATTTTGTTTTTCTTTAATTTATTGAGAAATATACTAGTCTGGTCTTGCCCGTAAATATTATTAAATGGGGCATGTGCTGACCATTACGGTCAGGTAAATGCATAGTAGTCTGCTTATGTTCATTGCTTCAGTTTATTTCTTGTTCTATAATTCTTAATGAACGGTAATTAGCTAATTTCATTTGTTTTTTTGACATTTTTTCCATGTTGTTACTTTTAGTAAATGTAAAGAATATTGATGTAAGGTTATACTAAGTTACTCTCTTTTACATTTCAGCGAAAATGCTCTGTTTGTTTAAAAATGGATAACTATAAAATTAAACATATTTTAATGCAGTAAAAAGCATTTTATAGTAGGCTTGTTAATAATGCTCTTGTCCGATAGCATATGAAACAAGACTTCAAAGCATTTTTAACTCAAAGATACGCTCTTGCTCCATTTTCGATTAAAGTTTAGAGTAGTTGACACTTTGTGCAATTTCCTATCGAAATGAAAATTTACTAGGAAAATTAGTTTCCTAGTTAATATGAATTAAACAGTAATAACTGTGCAATGCGTTTGATACCGATAGTGTTAAGTATTTATATAGCAGACTAAAACTATATGGGTTTAAATTCCAACTTTACAAAAACCAAGTCTGCACTTGCTTCACATCATTTTATGACATTATTATCTACAAGTACATCTCTGCACTAGTTTAAACAATACATTGCATTATAAAAAAATTCCAGCAACAAGTTGCGTAACTTCCTCGGCATATATATAAAAAACTCTCTTAAGTTATAAATGTGAATACTTAACATAGCTCTCATAAAGCCGAAAGACTAATGGAGCTGCTTTCATAAAGCAGCATGGAATAAGTTGGTTATCCTTCATGCGAAAGATATAAGTCCTTATATAAGTCCTTTCTAAGTTACATAAATCTATATGATGTATAACTTAATGTCTTATATTACTATTGTACAATTCAGAGATTATTCAACGAATATTACTTTATTAACTGTGAAATTAGCTATAAAATACGTAATATTATGACATCGAGCAATCAATTAAATGTATTCTGAACAACACAACTCTCTTAGAAAATTATCCAACAATATAACAAAAAATTAAAAGCTTGATTACTGTTCCAAATGTTTAGTTCCCAGCCGCAACAGATCATCAAGATGTCTGTAAATCATTGCCGTTTCTGTTCTCTTAATTCGTATTAACAACAGCAAAATAATGTTAATCTGTAAATATCTGCAAATGGTTTATATATATATATATCAAGAATAAATGTCGCATTTTAAATATATAAAATCAAAAATATATTATGTTATGATTAACCGTTACGGAAAAGTAACAGCTGTAACCCACTTTTCTTCCTTTTCTTACAATATTTCGCTTCTAGTGTTCGACAGAGTGATAAATTAAAATGAGTTGCGCGTTCAGAATTGTTGGCGTGGAATGCAACTAAATTGACTTGTTCAAATTCTAAATTAATGAATTTTTAATTATTATTATCATCATCGCCTCACAACAAAATTTAAATAAGTTTTGAAACACGAAATATTCATTTAAAGTTTAGAAATGTTGTGTGATACATATATATATATATCATCGAGGAGGAAAAAAAAAAATAAAACTTCATCCAGTTCTTTTCTCGTGGAAACAATTGGAATCAGTGGATCAATTTAACTCGGAATAACTATCGGTAGAGTTAACAGAACGTCATTCTGTAGATAGTTTTATTTTCCAAACTTTTTTATCCCAAAGTATATAAATAAAAAAGAATAAATTTTTTTAAGTTTAAATTGTGTTACGATCGATTTAATCATTTTTCTTTTAAGCATTTAATTACTTCTGTTTTTTTAATAACAATGTCAATATTTATATTTTATAAATAATAAATAAAATCCTAAATTTTTTAATATTAATTTTAAATTAAATCTATTTTTATATTTTAATAATAAAGTTTATAATGAAATCAATATTTCATTCTTTAGAAACTGAATGTTTTTGCTGTTTTCTTAGTGAAACGATATTCCAGTTTCTTAGTTTTTTTTTCAATGAAGTTATTTACTGTAAAAACAGAATGGGTATTGAACAGTTAGTTGGCCATCTGACCACAGTGTTAGATACTACTCACAAGGTGAAAAAACGCAATAGAAAAATAAGATGATGCTTTTTCTTTAACATTCTCTAAGAAGATAAATCACTTCTTTCGTAACATTTCTTCTATGAAAGAAATACTACGGAGAAATGCTAGAAAAGAGACAGCTAATGTGGATAAAATTTTCTATACCATTGAAATTGGAGTAGCACTTACTTGATTTTGATGCCAAGTATTATTTGGCGATTGTGAATTTTTCTCACTTCACGATATTTGTGTGAATTATATACTAAGAAAGTAAGTAAACTAAAACTAAACTGTCCAGAAAAAGTTTAGGTTTTTTGAATGAAATCTGAATTCAAGCTGATATAGATTTAATATTNAGAACAATATGTAGAAGAATATTTGGGAAACAGATATCATTATGCATTATATAACAAAGTGACACAAATAAATATTTCTGTAGCCTAAATGATTGCAATTATTGTACAAAATGTTTATATACTGGGTGATCATAATTAAAGTTGTCCTATTCAGAGGACTCTGTAACTCCAGCCAATAAACCGAATGACACAATTATTTATGGAAAATAATTTTGCAAAGAAAAATTTTAGTTTCAAAATTGTCCGCTACAGGGTAAATGACGCTGCGAAACAAAACAATGGAATCACAATGAAAAAGCATTTATTCCTTCCTATTGGGACATGTCGGTTGATGCTAACAGACTATGTAGTGATCAACGGCGCCCGCAGACTGTAAAAAGAAAGGGGCACAAGCTATGAAAAAGGGCATCGAGCGTACTGTACATCCATGAAGATACTTATAAATATATACAGGTATCCCTGGATTAACGCAGTTAATTAATTCCTCGATGCTACAGCGTATATCAAAATCGCGTTAATCAAATACAGTCAGAGGCGGATTAAGGTCGGTTGAGGCCCCGGGCGCAAAAAAAATATTGGGCCCCTTAAAGAAAGAGAGACAGGGAAAATAAAAATGCATGTTAACCATATTTTTAAATTAATAAATATTATGCATTATTAATGTTTTATTTCCAATAAAATTTGAATATGATATAATATATATTCAAATTTTACCTCCGATTGTAAACTTGTACGTAATTAATTAAAATTGCACATATAAAACCAGACTTGGTTTTATTATAAAAAAGTGTAAAGTTGAGGTTTTGCGGGGCCCTTCAGAAGTCTGGCCTCTGAATAGTAGTACCTCGATACTCAATCGAACAATCACGACCCTCTAGAACAAATTTTCGGTTAATAGCACATATTTATTTTAATTTTGTCACCAGTAAAAACGTTTTCTGTGATAAAAATGAGTAATTAATTTAAAAATTAAATGAAACCTAAAAGCTCTCTTGGGGATTAAGAAAAAGGCAACCCGGTGGCAAAGGGGAAACGTGCCCGAAGTGCCTCAATGTACAGGTGCCCGCTGGTAACAATGCAGGGAATGTTATTCAATGTGTTCCCCAAAATTTAGGTGTGAAATTTTAAGACGATACACAGTGTATTCAAAAGTTGATCGCAACTGTGCCCCATGATGCCTATATATGTAATTCAATACTGTCCTCTAAGTCTACCAATATTGAAACACTTCACGTTCCACGATTTGACATTTCTTTGCTTGCAGCGCCATTTATCCTGTAGCGAACAATTTTGAACTAAAATTTTTCCTTGCAAAATCTTTTTTTGCGTCTTTTGAATAACGTGTACAGTACATAAATTTTGGTGTCAATCAACTTATTGGTTAGAGCTACAGTGTTGTCTTAATAGGACAACTTTATGATCACCCTGTATTTATTTGTAAGTTAATGAAAACGATTTAAATATAGATAACAAATGGATTACGAAAACTTGTAAACGTAAATAGACAATAAAAAATATTTAATAAAATAAATGTATCAGTTAATTAAGCTATAAGGCTTAGTAAACTTCTTATAACTTATTATTACATAGGCTCAGTAAAGTACACACACAACGTTAGGTTGACCTTAACGCGTAAAAGTTCTTAAGTTAATTTTATATTCTGTGTTGTTACTTTTGGTAAGTACAAAGGATATTGATGTAATTTTGCATTGAATAAGCAGTTTATTTTGTTTTTCTTTAATTTATTGAGAAATATACTAGTCTGGTCTTGCCCGTAAATATTATTAAATGGGGCATGTGCTGACCATTACGGTCAGGTAAATGCATAGTAGTCTGCTTATGTTCATTGCTTCAGTTTATTTCTTGTTCTATAATTCTTAATGAACGGTAATTAGCTAATTTCATTTGTTTTTTTGACATTTTTTCCATGTTGTTACTTTTAGTAAATGTAAAGAATATTGATGTAAGGTTATACTAAGTTACTCTCTTTTACATTTCAGCGAAAATGCTCTGTTTGTTTAAAAATGGATAACTATAAAATTAAACATATTTTAATGCAGTAAAAAGCATTTTATAGTAGGCTTGTTAATAATGCTCTTGTCCGATAGCATATGAAACAAGACTTCAAAGCATTTTTAACTCAAAGATACGCTCTTGCTCCATTTTCGATTAAAGTTTAGAGTAGTTGACACTTTGTGCAATTTCCTATCGAAATGAAAATTTACTAGGAAAATTAGTTTCCTAGTTAATATGAATTAAACAGTAATAACTGTGCAATTCATTTGATACCGATAGTGTTAAGTATTTATATAGCAGACTAAAACTATATGGGTTTAAATTCCAACTTTACAAAAACCAAGTCTGCACTTGCTTCACATCACTTTATGACATTATTATCTACAAGTACATCTCTGCACTAGTTTAAACAATACATTGCATTATAAAAAAATTCCAGCAACAAGTTGCGTAACTTCCTCGGCAAGAGTTGAAATTGTGTGTGCCGACATCTGTTATGATATTTTATTTACAAAAGCTTTTTATATTATTAATTATTATGAAATGACAAAAAGCTTTAAATTTGATAGTAGAGATAAGTTTTATCTTTAAAAAGTGAATCGTAGATGCTAATAATAAGTAAAATTTTATTAAGTCCGTCTCTGTTCGAGATATGACACAATACCCCAATCTATCTCTCCATCCCCTCGACCTTCAATCACGAAAATTTAATAGCCTCAATCTCCGAATACACAAACCTCCCTGCAAAATTTCAGAAATTTTCGACAAAAGGCACAAGTTATTAAGCTTTAAAGTGGGTAATCAAAATTGTGTACCCAAACACACAATAACGTCCATACATATAAAAAAAAATTCCCAAAATTGTTTGCATTTCTCAACGTTTTAAGGTCCCCTGATTCCCAAAATATAAAAATCTTCGGGTGCATATTTTAATCGATCACCATATTTTCACTTTATTATACTGTATATAACAGCCGAGAAAGTAAACGATGTATAAAATAAACACTTAATAAAATAAATAATACTCAACATACAAGGATTTATTATTTTAGTATTATTAATTCGCTAATAATAACTGATTCCTATGGATACTGTATTTTTGCAAATTAACATAATTAAATTACTTTAATTCTTTCACTTAAACAAAAATCTTTAATATTTCCAATAATATTTTTTAGGGTTTTAGTTTATAGAGATTTAAAATAAATAACTTTTTTATTTGAAATAACTGTTCCCTATTGGTATTAACTGAAATTGCACTTTAATGGTCAAATAAATGTTCTGTTATAAGAATTATTAAAGCAATAGGCTATATATGGCGAGTTTAACGAGTTTACGTTGGGATTCTTGTTGTAAAAATGATATAAATGCACTTTCTAACGACAATAGCAACAGTCTCTATAACAATGACAACTGATATTTCAAAACAAAAAATTAGAAATATGCCTATATGATTGAATTTTCAGTAATAATTTATATATGTTTTGACATATTTTTTGCGTGTTTCTAAGAAACTATATAAAAATTTAATAACACAACGAGGATTATGCAGTTATTTGCCAATAATATTACAACAAACAAAAATTTATCCTTATTAAGAATATGTGCAATTGTGTAATTGATGAAACTTTGATAAATAAAATATAGAAATAAACAAGGAGCACAAATTTTAAGAAGAACAGATTAATTAAGATAAAGAGTATTGGATAGATTATATTCCACTGTGATTGATAATTTCTCATCTTTATTGCAACTGTTATTGTCAAGAAGATATATTAGAACAAATAATATGACAGGTGACCCATTAACCATGAAAAAACCATTATCATTTCTATGTAACGAATTCGAAACATTTATCTCATTGCAAGAATGTCTTCAAGACAATAGTTGACAATTTGGAAAAATGCAATCGTTTCCTAATAGAGGGTTGTACGAGATGATAGAATCGACCAGGAAAGTAATTATTGTCGTTTATCTTTCGATATTTAGGCTTATATATAAATAAAGCCATATACAGTAGGTAAAATAAAATTATCATCAAAATTATACATATGATGTATAAAATATAGTTTTATTAATTAAGTTTTTATAAAAACATAAAGCAAAAAAGTATTTTTAAGTCATAAAAATACTTTTTTATAAGAATAATAGATTTGTTTGTTATAAAATTGTTTATTAAATTTTATAATTGTTTATTAAATTTTAAAAAATGTTATTAAATCGTTTATTTGAATATAAAATTTGAAAATATTTTAAATTCTTTTAAACAAATCATTCATTCGAAAGAATTTTGCAAATATTTACTAAACCAATTTAAAAAAAATTTTTTTAATTAAAGAAATTTCGATATTTCTTTCAATAAGAGAAATAATCACGTTATTTCATGATATAAATTATTTTTCGAATGTTTTTAGTCACGCCAACTTATAATCTCATATATACATATGTATATATATATATATATATGTATACAATACAATAAAGGAGAAAAATTATATTAGGCCTGTAAATAAAATAATAATTTACAGATTAATAACGATTAAATTTTAGTTTATTTAAGTCAATACAGAGAAATCTATTAATTAACATTTTGTTTAGCTGTAATAAATATTTTTGAATGCTTAATTATTATTTAAAATAACAAATTAATACTCAGTAATTATGAATGAACCGAATCCAGCTAGAAGCACGTTTATTTTATTTTACTATAGAAAAAAGTTTAATAAAATAACTGTCTGTAATGCTTTTCTTAATATCATACTATCTATCTTATTTAATTTTATATTTTAGTAAAAAAAATTAAACATTAAAAGACATCATTAATCTAAAACTTAAGCAAAGCTTTTTAAGAATTTATCTTAAAAAGCTTTGCTTAATTTTACATGTCTTAACATCAATAAATTATGAAACGGCAACTTTGACAGTATTATATTGTCGTAATATTTATGTAGAAAAATTATCTATTGGCATTTTTTATTTATGATTTTTTGATGCTATTTATATTATTTTTTAAATTTATCGATTAATGCCGAATGTATGCCGAATGATTCATAATTCAGCGAGCAAGCAAATAATCAATTCAAACCATCTCCGGAAAAAAAAAGATTTGATAACTCGTAGAGATCTGATGTCTAAGGTTTTACTGTTGATTTTATCTAAAATATAAATTTTTCCAGGTATAAAATGACAATTATTAAATTTTTCCCGTAAATTTTAAAATTAATACACGAAGAATATTAAAGAAACGTTAAGAGAATGATTTAAAGAGATTATTAAAACGTATTAAAAATTTACTTCATTAGATATTTGAAGATTTCCAGAAGAATAATAAAAACACAATTTTTCTCATATAATTTTCATTTTATAAATATCGATTACTAAATTTAATATGGAATTATGCACAATAAAAACGAAAGCAAAAGAATTAATCGTACAATATAAATTGTTAAAAAGCTTAAACTTCTCAAGCAGAATAAATATAAATATTTATTCTGCTTGAATAATTTTAAGTTTTTTTTAAGAATTTATAAAATTACAATTTTTATTTATATATCGAATTGTAGTATCATAGGTATAAAGCATTTTTATCAACTGATAAATAATATTTTACATGTTTTCTTTTATAAAACATGACGACTTTGTTTCTTTTAAGAACTAGTAAAGGTTATTTATCATCGTTAATGCTTTAGAAAAGAAAAATGTTTACAGTGTATTGCCCTATATCAGAAAAAGTTAAGATAATCATTGTTTCGGTTTACTTATTCAAACATAATATCATTACTAGACATTAAGAGTGTGAGTGATGATTACGTTCCTCTAGATGTCTATAAGCATTAACAAATTCATCAGGGAGTAATATGATCTGATGAGGTGACTATTAATTTACACTGCTATATTACTCGGAAAAATTCAATTAGTTAATTTTCGTATTAATAATTGACACTTTAGAATGTTCAAATAAGCTTGTATAATTGTATAAATATCATTTGAATATAACAGATTAAACAGGATACGTGAGGATAGTTTCATCCTATAAAATAGTTGCATTTCCTGAAATTTATCTGGTTTATTCAAAACATTTTAAAGATTTTCTATTTATAAAAAATAAAAATACCATTGAAATTTGAAAAGAATAACACATAAATTTTCCTTTACATCTTACTGGGGAAGTTCGTACACCCGCGGTTGACGTCGATTGCCCTCTGGATAACTGGAGAGCTCTGTGGGTGATAAAAAGGAGCTACAAAATCATTTATGTTTCCTTCCGGGCTACATATAAGCTCCATATACAACTGAACTGACAACAGCAGTGCTGTTCTAAAAACAGCAACATCTTTGTTTTTGATGAGAGTAATTTAATCATATTTAGAATTATTGATAAAGTTTAATTAACTAATCAGTTGTTATCGTTTCTTCCCACCTCTGAGTCTTAATCTAAATTAAAAGTATGAAAAGTTGCTTAGCTTGCTTTTACATTGATTGGTTATTGTCAGGCACAATTTTTCTTAAGGACTACAGAGACCGTTCCTAAAATAAAAGTTTTCTTTTGTCTTTTTAGCACGCCTTCTGGTTAGAGCAGTACTCTTGGGCATTGTTTAAAGCTATGTCGCACATGTTATGTATTGGTTACGGCCGATATCCACCACAGAGCTTGACCGATATGTGGCTAACGTTACTCAGTATGATTAGTGGAGCCACTTGCTACGCTCTGTTTTTGGGCCATACAACCAATCTTATTCAATCCTTGGATTCTTCCAGGAGACAATACCGCGAAAAAGTAAGACTTTTAAAGGCCTTCTTTATTCTCTCTTCCTCCCTAAATAATTTTATAATTGTTTATATGCAATTTTTTAAAAGTTAAAACAAGTTGAAGAGTACATGACCTACAGAAAGCTCCCAAGAGATTTGAAGCAAAGAATCACTGACTATTTCGAACATCGATACCAAGGAAAGTTTTTCGATGAAGAGATGATCCTTGGAGAATTATCGGAAAGGCTAAGAGAAGTAATAAAATAATTATATACCTATTTTATTTACATAATATTAAATAATATTGCTGAAATAATTATTTAAAATATATTGTAACTTAATATAAAATTGTAGTTAACTGAAATCTAAATTACTTTTTATGTGTTTTCATAGAACAAGGCTTCTGCTATAATTTGATTTAATAGCTTAATTAAATGTTTAATATGAATACTTTTATTTTATGTGAATAAATTATTCATTCAATATTTATTTATTTTTTTCTATTTTTAGGATGTTATAAATTATAATTGCCGTTCACTTGTTGCTTCCGTTCCTTTCTTTGCCAATGCAGATCCAAATTTTGTGAATGACGTGGTAACGAAGTTAAAATATGAAGTCTTCCAACCAGGTGATATCATTATTAAGGAAGGAACGTTGGGAACAAAAATGTACTTCATCCAAGAAGGAATCGTCGATATCGTCATGACTAATGGAGAAGTGGCAACTAGTCTTTCCGACGGTTCTTACTTTGGAGGTTTGTACGGATATTCGATACTTTTTATATGAGAATATTATTTAGCTGTCAAATAATATTTATTGTCAATCTTAAAATATATCAGTTCAAGGGCTTTAAGCATTCTATTCGGTATTGTTTTAATATGTTTTAAAGATTTGATTTAATTTACTACTCACACAAAATAATATTTTGTATCAATTTTTATAGTTGTTGCGTTAGGGAACGTTTAAAATAAGAAAACGAAAGCATGTTAAAAAATAAAAACATGTTAATAATTTATTCTTCTAATCTATATAAGGACAATCGTTTTTTTATTTTATTTTATATAAAAAATTTCTTTCTGATCGCATAGTGTTTCGCTCAATTAAACTAGTAATTTTACAAGTAAATAGGAAAGTAGACATGAAAGAAGAAAGAATTTTCTTTGAATCCTATTAACCATTTGCAAAAATTGCAAAAGAAAGTATAGCAGAAAGATAATTTGTAGAATTCGCTATAGCAGCAATTTAGTTAGATTGTGGGTAGATGAAAAATGTAAAGATACTTTTTTATCACGATAGTAATTATTGGAATGATTGATAATGAAGTTTAATGCATTTTAATTTCAGAAATCTGTTTGTTAACGAATGCTAGGAGAGTTGCCAGCGTGCGAGCAGAAACATATTGCAATCTCTTCTCCTTATCGGTGGAACACTTCAACGCCGTCCTTGATCTGTATCCGCTCATGCGCAGAACAATGGAGTCGATAGCAGCCGAACGACTCAACAAAATTGGCAAGAATCCAAGCATCGTTAGCAACCGGGAAGACCTACAGCATGATCTGAAAACATTCAATGCACTCTTGCAATCAGCCCAGAGTCCAGAGAGTAGCGAAGATTCAAGTAACGACAAGAATACGTTGACCATTGCTAAAGGTTTGAAGCACACGATACCCAGGCCCAAATCGGAAAGTTGCTTTCCACGTATGGATCTCGGTAGACCCGAGCAGGCTCCATCACTTCATCGATCAGAAACATTCTATCAATCTAGCAGCAGTACACCAGCCGAGACAACGTTTCATGCCTGACAGTCACCTAACGGCGGGAGTGGTGGCTTAGGTGTCTTATTGCCAGGATGGCTGGTTGAATTCTTATAACTGGCTATGCCCAATACAAAATGGTGCAAGCTGTCGTGTCTAATACCAACGACACAAACTGTTGAACTTTAGAATTATCATCTTCCTGGTGCTAAGAATCAAGGCTACTGCTTTCGACCGAACTTATATTCTACGAGAAGCCACATTTACCAAAAGCCTTAATCTCTAGGCTGACTTAAAAGGCGAGGCAATTGGTATAAGCAGCATTGCTTAAGTAACATAGTAATGACCCTAGGGAATGAAAATAATTCTTTAGCGTGCATTTAACTGCAAAACAAACATATTAGCCAACGTATGACATAAACTCATGTATTTCCTGCACCTATAGATACACATCATTCTATCGTATGCTATTCTAGTCATATTGTTCTAGGCATCATAGTGTGTTCTAATTACCCCAGAGGCCTTTATGCTTTCACTAATCAAATTAAGACAGAAATATTTGGATATTAGTGAAGAAAAATAAAATTTAAGAGGGGTGTGAGGATATTAAATTAGTTTTCTTATTTTATAATTTTTAAACATAAGAAGCGAGGGAAAAGTACATATTTAGTATAGTTAAGTTGCTTGTAATGTACAATGATTGTTAAAGACGAATGACAATGTGATAGGAGAAAAAATGCATTACTTATATTCTTTAAAAAGACTAATTTTAACATGCAAACTTTTTCAATCTTCCCTTTGGTCCCTGGATCATGTTAGCAAGCAATAAAGCAATACAACTTGAATATAGACAAAGGACTGCTTCAAAGTCTTGCCAGTGCAAGGCTGTTTGCAGCCTTCTGCAGTAGCATAGGAAATGTACAGTACATAGAAATAGGTAATGTACTTATGTGATGTGCTATGTAAACGATAACTATGATAAAACAAGAAAAAAATACAAAAAAATACAAAAATCCAAGGCAGTTCTTCATAAAGTGTACATACTAGAAAACGTTGTAGTTATAAATCATATAACCATTTGATACATTAGAAAGGATATTATTATTCACATTTGTTCATTTTTGCACATGAAATGAGCTGTTATTTTTCATCTTGTGCACTGCCCATATCTTATTTTTTATTTAGCACAAAATTTTTGGGTCTATTCTTTTTTAAGGGGAAAAAAGAGGAAAAAACTAACTATAATGAGTAGCTAAAATATAATGAAAATACTCATAATTTTTAGTTTTTAATCTCGACTTTTATGATAAATGAATGTTGTTAGCAGGATGTCTTAAGTAAGTCATACATGATCATCCTCGTAATGACTTTGCTGACGTTCTGACGTAATCGAATGCCCTTAGAGTTTTAAGTTGCTGTTTTAAATTACATATATTCATATCCAGATCGAAAATAAGAATATATATATATTAAGTATTTTAATAAATCACTATTTATATAGTATAAATAGTAATATATAATATATATATATGTAAAATAAAAAAAAGTTTATAAAAACAGGTTATTAGAAATTTAAAATTTTAAGATAAATATTTTCGAGTGGAATTAGAATGTATGCGATGATAAAAATGTTTATGATATAATAACGATTTTAAAATTTAGAAAAATTTAGATAAGGCTAGAAAATGTTTTAAAAAAAACAAATTGCATAGTATACCGAAATGCACATTTACGCACATTCTAAGTATTATTTTTTAAATTGAGAAAGAGAATACAACACGAAGACATTGTAAGGGACATTTGTAAAACAGTTTTTCGAATTTCAAACTGATTTACTAAGCATTGTTTTAATTCTAATGGCAGGAAATGTTAATTGTCAGCAACGTCAGCAATACGTCATGTTAACGTCATCATTTCCTAGTTATGTGTCGGCGGGAAAATTATTTTTGCATCAAAGGGGAAATAATAACGTTTATGTAAACGAAATTGCTTCACGAAATAAAAAGCTGTTATTTAAAAATGAAAATTGGGGTGAATGTGTTTCTCATTTTTGTCTGATTGATTACATTTTTTCATTAATATTTTGTTTCGTATAGCACGAATTCGCATAACACGACACTTTTTCGGAACGTATCTACCATGNTTACATTTTTTCATTAATATTTTGTTTTTTAATTAAAATACTTTTCATTTTAAAAAGAAAGAAAGTAATATCTTCAAAATAAATCTAACCTGCCATTAATTATTTTTTAAGAAATTTTGTGGTTTGTTCACTAACAGGGAATGTAATATATAAAAATATATATTTAAAAAAAAATTTAAAAAAAATAGGTGTTGAATGGTGAATAAATGAATATGTATTTTCAAAACGTTTAATTTTTTTAATTATTATTTTTATGTAATCTGTATAGGCCAAACAAAAAATAACGATAATTAAATCTGATGTTTAAAAACATATATGAAGAATAAATTTAATTTGTAATAAACTATTAATATTTCATTGATGAATTTTTAAAATGTTTTTGAATAATTATGCAATTTTCCATAAAATTTTATACTGAAAATATTTGAAATTAAAGTTTTGTTATTTATGAAATAGTCTATGAATAAAATATATTGCAAAAATGATAATAAGTTTTAATGAGGATTATGTCTCCACTCAAATTATTACCAGGGATAATAATTTTACTAAAAGTCTTCAATGTGATCATTTTCAGCACTAATTAACTTCTAACT
Source organism: Centruroides sculpturatus (assembly GCF_000671375.1). Lineage (NCBI taxonomy): Eukaryota > Metazoa > Arthropoda > Arachnida > Scorpiones > Buthidae > Centruroides > Centruroides sculpturatus. The sequence continues at coordinate 70,145 of NW_019384699.1, read as the reverse complement.
TAAAATTTCATTTAAAAAGTAAAAGTTACAAATAAAATATTTTAGAAGAAAATTTAAATTAATATTCTAAGTTGATTTTCTGAGGTACCAAAGTTGAATTGAAAGGAAAAATAATCTTTATAGTAATTTTACATTACTGATTGTTAAATCTTATTATTGTTTTGTTTGAGTTAATCTAATGTAGATATCATGTAATGTAGATATATTCAGGAATATCAAGATCTTCCTGAATATATCTGAAGAAATTTGAGAAGTTTGGCAGAATTAAAACAAATAAAATTTACAATAAAATTAAATTTAACATTTTCTAATTTTTAAACGTTATTTTTAAAATAATCACATTTATAACTTTAAAAAATATAATACAGTATTAAGCTTTACATTCAACAAAATTGGTGTTATTAAATAGAAATTTTTTAAGATCTTATTATTAATATAAAATGAATTTTATAAAGTATTAAAAATTCATTGAAGTATTAAATATCACTTTCTTAAATTCAAATTTAATAGAAAAATTCTTATAAATAATATATATTTTTTCACTTATAAGCCTTTATTGCTGTTATTACCTCAGTAACACTTAGATTTTTTTCTGCTTTTTCCAATGAAAAACTGAAATCATTTGTTCGTTATTAGTGAAACCAACAAACAAAACAATCATTGAGAAAAGAAATCGTTGCTTTGCTTCGTTTATCTATCAATTTCTAAGGCCATAGATGCTTTTATATACGAGGATGTAACAAATTTTATTTTGTCGATAAACATTCTTTAATGCATGTAAGTGCTACTGTTAAAAAATAAGTGCTATTACATAAAAAGTAATATTGAAAAATAATAAAAATATAAATCTACACGTTTTAATTTACGCTAAACAAAATTAACGAAACTTCAATTAAAAATTGGATAATTTTAAAATGTAAATTAAATAAAACATTACAGAAAAAAAACAGAAAAATTATTAAAACGATTAAAAAATTTTCTAATTATAGAAAGTAAATATATTCTTAAAAAGTAAGTTAAATTATTATAAATATTAAAATAATGAACTATAAATATTTAAAAATTAATGTGAATGTAATTCAATTCAATTTTACTTTATTGGACAATCAAAATCTTCCCATTAACCGGGGATATAAAATAATAATTATAGCAAAAATGAATACAATTAATTACCGTAAATATAATGTGAAAATCATCTATTTTAGATATATTTTAAAAATATAAAAATTTATTGTCATATTTTAATATTTAGTTTAATCTCATAATTTTCAATTTTTTGTTTCATTTCTAGGACCTACATTAGTTCTATGACGTATAATGATTATTAATAATATAATAATATGAATATGACAATTGTGATAATATCAATGATTACTAATTGACCATATATAAACTTGAATGTCTGTTCAATTATGACATTAAGGAACATACATTCTAAATATTCTTCCTTCATTTTCGATTTTAAATGGAAGGAAAAGTATTTATTATTACGTATTTTTACAAAATGAATTGTATTTATATTGAAAATACGTGTTCCTGTTAAATGACTTAGCGAATACTCATAAATTTATAGCAAAAATTACAGAATAATGATGAAATCTGATAAATTTTAGACTATATAACTGAATGATAGAGTAAAAATTATGATATTACTATGTAAAAACTCTTAATGAACTTTGAAAATTTAATTATTTTTGTTCAAAGTTTAAGAAATATTTGATATAATGAAAAATAAAAGAAATTAATGAAATACTTGAAATATTTAGAAGTTAATGTCTTTAATGGCATTAGTTACAATAAAGGTTTAGTAATAATGAATGATTTGTAAACTTAAAGTGTTTGATTATTTAGTTTATTTAATGCTCATATGTAACTAGAAATTATAAAATATAAAATTCAAGAATAAGTCTCTTAGTGCTCTTTGAATAAAATAATAATAAAGTATTTATATATATATATATTTTAATATTTTTAATGAAATTGCATTTGTAAATTCTCCTGTAGTTATATTAGTTTTTGAATAGTTGTTCCAATTCAATTTATAAATCATTACAAAAAACTATATTATAAATATTCATGTATTATAAATACACGAAAGATAAATATTAAGATACATGATAAAAATAAAAAAAAAGTATTCTTCAAATTAAATTGATTTTCATTTAAGAAACTTTAATATTCATTGAATCATATGAAATTTTGGATTGATTAATTAAAATATTACTTCAAATTCGATAAAGTATCGAATTTAAATATAATTTTCTAATAAAAAATTTTGAATTGTTATAAACATTCTGAAAACTTAAATAACATTGAAGTCGAATAATTTAAGAATATTAATACTGCAATTTTTACTATAAGAAGATATAAAAAAGGATTGATTTCAAATTTAAAAATTCCATTTACTGTGACCATTAAAAATACTATTACGCTTTATCTACTATTTAAAATATTTTTTCATGAACTATTTCATTTAACACACATATTATTTAAGAATATGTGTTAAATAATGTGTTAAATATGAGACACAAATTAAAAATCTTTATATTTGTAATGTTAACTTTATGCAAGATTCGTGAATTTCAACATTCAATTCCGATTCATTTATTCCAACTAATTTACCAATGATGATTCAGAAACGTTGACTATTAATTGCAAACTGCACGCACGTTTATAAATATAATAAAACAAAAATAACAATAGCCTATAAAATATTTGATTAAACAAACAAATTTCTTTATAAATAATTGCAATATCTTTGACATCATTCAAATTTATCAAAAACAGCTTTCATTTATAAAATGAGAATGTAAGCTTGTGTTTGTAAGTTTTTTTTTCAAATGCATTTAATCAGTTTTATAGGCTAATGTATGTTGTACTTATGAACAAAACGTATTTATTTTTTTATATAAATATTAAAATAATGAACACAAATGAAAATGACAGATGAAGATTGTAAATATAAGTAATCAGATTTTTCAGATAAAAATTTTCTGATAAAAATTTTTCAGAAATTTTTTATAATATATTTTTTTATTTACAAATAAAAAAATATCTTTTAGTAAAAGCATAGCCTAATATAAAATATTTATTAGAATATTGTTAGATGTGCAATTGGAATTGTAGACAACTTATCTATTTAATACTATTTATTTACTAGAATATCTTTTTATCTTATTACTGGAAAATTTTGTGATTTTCTACTAAGAGTATTTTCTTAATTATTTTAAAGTATTTTAGACGTTTTTGATTTCTCTACATTTTCAATTTATCTACGAAAACAATGTTTTTTATATTTTATAGTTCTAGTTAAGAACTGTTTCTCATGAATAAATGAATATTTAATTAAAAACAACGTAATTGTGAGACAACAAAGTGAGACAGAATCATTTACCGAAGAATATCCTATTTTCATTGTTATAAAGCATACCTATTTGTTTTATATGATTATTCTACTATTTTTAAAATATTTATTGATTATTATAATAAATTTTTCAAATAAATTCTAAAATATAAAGTTTCATTTAAAAAACCATAGCTTAATCAGTTCAATTCACATGTAAAGTATTACAGTTTTTTGTTCGAATTTTTGTTTCTGTTGAGAATGTCTTATTACGTTTATAAACTCTGTAAAATAAATCTAACATTTAATTTCGATTCGTATTTCACTGATTAAGGGATAAAAAAAATTGTTCACATTTTAGGATCATATCTCGATTTTAATGGGTTGCAATGAATTTTAAATGATTGATTTACCCATATTGCTGAATGTAGAAAGTCAATATCTTTCGCTTAATTTACTTTATTTTTTTTATAATTTTAATTAGCGAAAAGTCTATATTAATTAAGATTATTTTATATTCTTTATTTAAATCATCATTTTTATTAAATTATAAAAAAAATTATATATATTAGTTATTTAAACTCATTAAAAAACATTTGTTTTTTAATGTTTTAAATCATTTATTCTTTATGCTTCCTTGTTGCATAATTAATATTCTGATGCTACAGTTATGTGTAAAAATCCAAGAAGTAATTTTTTTATTCACTTCTTTTAGAAGAAGAATAATGCATCTATATAATTAAAGTTCAAATTCTTCAGAATATTTCGAATTAAACAAAATTTCTTTATAATTTATTCTTCAATTTTAGCAGTGTAACTAATGACATGGTTGTTGTTGAACTCTGACATTGAATGTCTGATTAGCTTATTGAGAAATATAATTAAACCGACAATCTCGATAAGATATAGAATAACAAATTTATACATATTTAAGTAACAGTATATAATTTCAACGTTAAACAAATTGCTTGCTATCAGTAGAATAGAAAATTTTACGGATAATTTTAAAATTTATTTCATGGCATATATAAAATATTCTGAATTTAGAAAATACTGTAAATAATAATCAGAGACAAATACATTAAGTTTGTATTTTGTAGTTTATATATTTTATTTATATAACAATCAATCGGTTCAGTAGTTTCTTTAAATTTTAATGAATTTTCTGATAAATTTTGAATAAACATACATTGTTTCTTATATTGCATCTATGTGAAAAGTGCATAGAGAAACTAATTAATACTAAAAAAAATCAAATTATTTATATTTTCTCTTATTAATTAATTTGAAAATATTCTATAACTTAATACTACAAAAATTAAAAGTTTATAACTCTATGACTCTTGAAATAAGAATTATAGAATTTTTAATTTTTGTAGCATTAAGTTAAAATAGAATGTGTAGGCTAAACATTATATTTTAGAAGAGATTTAAAGAAATTCATTAAAATAAATCCACAAAATCCATTTACATTAATTAGCCCATGAAATTCTATGAATTTGAAATTTGTACATTATTGAAGAATATAATTTTATAGATTTCTGTATTTTTTTTATAATATCGAAAAGTGTAAAGGACTTTAAGTTATTAATTATATAATCGAAAAAATCATATAAACATAATAAGAAAGTCTACTTAAAGATGACTCGTGACCTTTGATTCTTGTCTCCAAAGAAATGATGGGGTGTTGATTAAGAAGCGATTCATGCTTCTATCTGAATTCCTGTCTAGGATAGACATTACCCTTCTTTCGAGTGGTTGTCTTAGTAACCAAGTTGGAAAGACAATAAAAACAAAAACGAAGGAATATAACGTAATAAAAAATTAAAATTTAAAATATCTTTCAAGAAATATTCGTACAAAATAATAAAATTTTAAAATTTTATGAAAAATATATTTAAAAAATATAAACATAATATTTTGATTACAATACAAATAAATTTATGAAAAGGCAAAGGAATATCGATAATTAATAAAATATTGACGATAAAGTATCATTAAACTTAAATATTCAAATAATACGACTTGGAAATGAATATTTTCTAAATATTTTTAGTTAATGGATATTATTGGAGAAAAATAAATAAAATAGCTTTAAGTTTCTACTTTATAAACATTTATTTATAATATAATACTGTCCATGAATGTTTTAAAACGAAAAATATACTTTATCATTTGTAAAATTAATTTTAATAATCCAACATCATATATTTTAATTATTTTAAAGCTTTCACGTTACGAAAACTATAATTAAAATTTACATATTTTATTATTCACAAAAGAAATGATTTAAAATGTTTAATTATCTTTTCATTCAATAAATTAATAAGTTAATCAATTACTTTCGGAAAGAAACGAATAAAGTATAAAACTTCTAAATTTACTCTTGTTATCTGTTATGATCAAACAAAATTCTTCAGTAACATGGTAACGTAGCCGCATCGTAATTGATAGAAAGAAACGTTCAATATAAAAATGCATTATATTTATTGAAAAAGCTTAGTTTAGTTTGTTGGCTTTTCTGTAGTTTAAATATTTGATATCAGCTACCGTCTAATAAAGAATTTTATCGAATGAAATTATGTGTACCACTTAAGTAAACTTTACACGTGATATATGAAAGCATCACCAATACATTTTATTTTTTTAATTATACTAATATATCATAATGATTACTCAAATATTTTTCTTTACATTTCTTCTTATATCATATATTTATAATATAAGACTCTAAGCTTTTCATTTTTCAACGCCTGTAACTTAATTGAGTACATTAAAGCTTGTAAAACCAGTAAAATATGCAGTATTAAATTGTTTATTACTGTATTATGAATATTTACAATAACCATATTACTTTTAACAATTGTACTGCACAATATTAATGATTATATTACATTATACTATAACTGATTTGAATATCACTTCAATAGCTATTATAATAAATCTATCTTAGCTTNAAAATAAATAAAATAGCTTTAAGTTTCTACTTTATAAACATTTATTTATAATATAATACTGTCCATGAATGTTTTAAAACGAAAAATATACTTTATCATTTGTAAAATTAATTTTAATAATCCAACATCATATATTTTAATTATTTTAAAGCTTTCACGTTACGAAAACTATAATTAAAATTTACATATTTTATTATTCACAAAAGAAATGATTTAAAATGTTTAATTATCTTTTCATTCAATAAATTAATAAGTTAATCAATTACTTTCGGAAAGAAACGAATAAAGTATAAAACTTCTAAATTTACTCTTGTTATCTGTTATGATCAAACAAAATTCTTCAGTAACATGGTAACGTAGCCGCATCGTAATTGATAGAAAGAAACGTTCAATATAAAAATGCATTATATTTATTGAAAAAGCTTAGTTTAGTTTGTTGGCTTTTCTGTAGTTTAAATATTTGATATCAGCTACCGTCTAATAAAGAATTTTATCGAATGAAATTATGTGTACCACTTAAGTAAACTTTACACGTGATATATGAAAGCATCACCAATACATTTTATTTTTTTAATTATACTAATATATCATAATGATTACTCAAATATTTTTCTTTACATTTCTTCTTATATCATATATTTATAATATAAGACTCTAAGCTTTTCATTTTTCAACGCCTGTAACTTAATTGAGTACATTAAAGCTTGTAAAACCAGTAAAATATGCAGTATTAAATTGTTTATTACTGTATTATGAATATTTACAATAACCATATTACTTTTAACAATTGTACTGCACAATATTAATGATTATATTACATTATACTATAACTGATTTGAATATCACTTCAATAGCTATTATAATAAATCTATCTTAGCTTATTTTAAACATTCTTAATATAGAACCATATAGATTATGTTATATTATAGTATATTATCTGATATTTCAAAAATATCTCCAACTATAGCTTATATAAATAGTATATGAAGGTGTGATAATCTTTACTTCGTTAAAGTATAAATTATCTTTGACATTTATTTTTTATGAGTATAATTTGTTCTAATTTCGATTTTTTTATAATATTTTATTATATTGGGTGACATTGTCTTAATATTTATTATATTATATATTTAATTTAAAAAAATTTATTTTCTTAAATATAAATGATATTTATATAAATCACGCAAAGATTTATTTGCATTTTACACTCTTTGTAGTCACTGCAAAATTAATACTATCAAATTTTAAGTCATATATCACGTCAAATGAACTATAGACATGATATATGATAGCATCAATAAAACTTCATATGAAACTATAAATATGAAAAACTTCAAACTGCCAAACATTAATTCATGCTATATTAATGATATCAACATTTCTTTCTTACTTTTTACATCTTCGAATTACATTCTGCAAAAAAAAACTACCTTAGAACATGAAAATTATTGAAATACAATCACATTATTATAAGAAAAACGTATGCATATATATATATGTATGACGTGACGTAGATCCATATCCTATTCAATACTATAAGTATAGTACTATAGTATTAAAGAAGAAAACTTATTCAATAAGTAATGTTTATACTTAATTTTTGCAAAATAAACCTATTAATATTCTAATACGATTTTTTAAAATGGTAAATTATGTCTTTACAACAGAAACTTCAATTAAAATACAAATTGGATGCTAGAATTTTTCTTCCTATTTAATTAAAACTTCACATTTGACAATATCAAGTACAGTATATTAGAAAAATAGTTCAATATGTATCTTGAGCATATTGANAAATCTATCTTAGCTTATTTTAAACATTCTTAATATAGAACCATATAGATTATGTTATATTATAGTATATTATCTGATATTTCAAAAATATCTCCAACTATAGCTTATATAAATAGTATATGAAGGTGTGATAATCTTTACTTCGTTAAAGTATAAATTATCTTTGACATTTATTTTTTATGAGTATAATTTGTTCTAATTTCGATTTTTTTATAATATTTTATTATATTGGGTGACATTGTCTTAATATTTATTATATTATATATTTAATTTAAAAAAATTTATTTTCTTAAATATAAATGATATTTATATAAATCACGCAAAGATTTATTTGCATTTTACACTCTTTGTAGTCACTGCAAAATTAATACTATCAAATTTTAAGTCATATATCACGTCAAATGAACTATAGACATGATATATGATAGCATCAATAAAACTTCATATGAAACTATAAATATGAAAAACTTCAAACTGCCAAACATTAATTCATGCTATATTAATGATATCAACATTTCTTTCTTACTTTTTACATCTTCGAATTACATTCTGCAAAAAAAAACTACCTTAGAACATGAAAATTATTGAAATACAATCACATTATTATAAGAAAAACGTATGCATATATATATATGTATGACGTGACGTAGATCCATATCCTATTCAATACTATAAGTATAGTACTATAGTATTAAAGAAGAAAACTTATTCAATAAGTAATGTTTATACTTAATTTTTGCAAAATAAACCTATTAATATTCTAATACGATTTTTTAAAATGGTAAATTATGTCTTTACAACAGAAACTTCAATTAAAATACAAATTGGATGCTAGAATTTTTCTTCCTATTTAATTAAAACTTCACATTTGACAATATCAAGTACAGTATATTAGAAAAATAGTTCAATATGTATCTTGAGCATATTGAATACATTTCATAGAATCAAATATCAAAATTTCTTATTGAAAATTTAAAAAAAATTGTCTTATATTTGTTTTAAAAATAATTTAATTTTAATTCCACATTATTACAACTAATAAAAATATTTGTATAATGAGAAAGAGGTTATACAATTAAAAATATTTATTCACATTATAAAAATATTACAAATATTTAATAACATAAAAAATATATAAAAATATCAAAAATTACAAATTAAAATTTCAGTAAGTTCATAATACATAAGTAATTTAAAAATTTTCATTAACAAAATATAGAATTAAAAAACTTTGTTCCATCAACATTGTTCTACATTTTTAAAATACTTTTAATGAATTAATTAAAATTTCTTGATTAACATTTTTTATTTAAATAATTAATTAAAAGAAAATCAAAACTGGTGGATTATGTATAATGAAATATCGATTTATTTAATATTTGAATGAAATTTTATCCTCAAAATGATATGAAATTATATAACTTTAAAAATTTTTCCATTTTTCCATTTATTTCTTCTGGAAAAAATTTCTGAAACTCAACATTTTAATATTAAAATTTCAAGTGTCTAGAATGATAATGTTATTGTAAGTTATCAAAATTTATAGAAAATCTGTCGAGTACTTTAACAAATCTTTCATAGATACAAATAAAACATGTTATAAATGGCTTTATGATTCTAAGTACATTGATCCTTCAATTTTTCTTATAGTAAAACTAAGTGATTTTTTTATTTTTTAGTTCTGAATATAAAAATAGAAGAGAGATAAACAAATTATACGTTTTTTTATATCTAATTGACAAACTTGTAATTACACAAATTAATCTTAAATTTAATTAAGAATGGCTTGTTATATAATCTAATAAATAAATAAATAAATATTTTTATTAAAAAATTACTCATTTATATTCAAAATAAAGCTAAAAAATATCAAATGTTTTTTATAGTAAAATTGGAAAATTTTTCTCATTTTTCAAAACTTCTTAGAAAAATAGATCAAATTTTGTAAGTTTGAATAAATTTAATAACATTATAGATGTAATAAATAACCATTAAAAAGCAAAATGTATATTTTTTTTTAAAAACAAGTTTCATTTAATTAACTTTAATGAAGAATGTGTCAGGCTTTTTTTGTAGTAACTGATCTGCCTGATCAACTTACTCCTACTTATAATTGATCAATTCAAGGTCAATTAAAGATCAACATTCGCTTTTCTAATGATTGATCAGCTATAATAATCAACTTGCTTCTAGTAATGATTGATAACTTAGAAATATAGATTTTTTTTTTATCTTTACCAATAATTAATCAATTGTTTTAGAACAGTGACATTACAAAGGCTTACATTTTTTATCTTTTTATATCAGAATGTATAATGAATTTATAAATTTAAATATTGATTTATTTTTTAATTTTTGTAGAAAATTTATTTATTATTTTCCAAATTAATAATAAATATTCTCACAGAAAAATTAATTTTTTATAATACAGATGGCGTCACTAGTTTCTTAACTATCTGGAAAGATAATTAGCAAATAAAATTTTAGTGTTAAAATATGTTAACACAGGACCGAATTAACCATAAAAGAAAAAATAATAAATAAAGAAAGAAGGAACAAAGAGTATTTAGTTGTATGGGGAATAGGACGAGAGCATACTTTAAATTCCACACACACTGGAAATTTTCTCTCTTAAATTAATCTGACTCTATGTTAACATAATGTGTGTAAAATCTAATTATGTAACTATTAGTAATAAATATACAATGTATACTTTATAAATTTCAAGCCGAATATAGTATCTATAAAGATTTTAAAAAATGATCTATCGATAAAACATAATTCTTGAACTCTGAATAATATTTTATTCCAATATTTTATACCATTATACTAACATTGTAAGCCTATATATTTTAGGTACTTTACATTTTTTAAAGTTTTCACAGTAAATAAGAAATAATACTTATTTTCGAAATTTTACGAAAGAATAAATATTGTTATTTATAGACAATGTTTATTATTGTTATTATAATTATTTTTATTATTATATTTTGAAAAATATATAATTCGAACTCAATTCAGTGAATAAAAATTCTTAGTTCTATAATCAATAAAATAACAATATTTTATATAAAAAATAATAATTTATTATATATTTCTAGTATGTAAACTTGCTTTCATGATAAATGTATTTATAAATCACAAATGATGCTTGCATATTACGTGATAAAAATGAATATGTTCGGGGAAAATACTAATATTTGATTGATTATTCTACGTAAACAAATAGCATATAACGCATAAATTTTTGCTCGGAATCAAAAAGACCTGTACAAAAATTTATTACTTTAGATGATTTTTCTTTTAGAGGAATATACTGTTCATTCAAAAAAAAAAAAAAAAAAAAAAAATTGAAACGCATAAAAAATTTATATGATCCGAGTGTAGTACTTAAGGCTCGTATTTTAATCTATCCTCGTGTTTCAGAGTAAAGAAATTCCATAAGAATCTAAACGATGTAATTAAGATTTTCATTTCAGATCAAATACGTTTACATTTTTATCTGCTTGCGTCATATATACTTTTATTAGGGGCATTTATAATTTATAATTTCCCATAAAAATATGTATTTTAATTGTAATTATGTTTACTGAGAGAGAGAGAGGGGGGGAGAAACCGTTTACTTGATTATTTCTCAAATATAATTAAATATATTTCTGACTTATTCAAAATTTAAATTCATCGTTTTTAAATTTACGTTAATTTAAATTATATAAAGTAAATTTAAAATAACAGTAGACTACATAACTGAATAATTTTCATTAAAAACAAGGTAATTTTACTTACCTTATTATTATTTAAAAATCGATATTTACTTGGTCTATAAATTATATTTTACAGTGTAGTCGTTTCGTTTTTAATATTAAACAATAGAATAGCGCCATTAAAGTTTTTATTTTATTCATTTTTAGTAAAAGCTTTAAAAAATATTTTTCTGTGTCAATAATGTGTTTTTATTTATTTTATTTATTTATTTTTGGTAGCTAAATCAAAGAGAGTGTAAGTAGAAGATAAATAATCCATATACTTAAACATATATAAATGAATACAAATAACATATGTAAAAATTCATTAATTATCTTAAATATTTAATATGCATATTTATAATTTTTAACGATAGTGTAAGTTATCTAAAATTTTACAATCCCAGCATCATTATTCTAAAAATTTATCTATATCTTTTAGTACAGGTATCCCTCGTACAACACGGTACTTCTACAACACTATTTGAAAATTGGGGATATCTCCATACAACACGATTTCTGGTTCCGCTATAACACGGTTTTAAAATCCTCCGTAGAATTTTACAATTTTTAAGTGTAAACTTCATTATTCGATATTTTTTTTTATTCAAGTAAGCACGCGTGTTGTCTCAAATTTGCCTACGGATTTTATAATATTGAAATTTTCAATTTGTTTTGTGCCTCTCGTCGGGTTTAATGAAAACTGATAATAGAATTTTTTCTTCCTTGTCCTAGCTTTCCTATCAACCAGGTGTCATTGTCATTGCTTTCAGATTTTAGCCTTTAAGACTGTCACCGTGTTTTTATAAATTAATCTTCTTATTTAGTAAAGTTTATTTATTCAAACATTTTTAGGTAAGTGTGATTAAACTTTTTTTAACCGTAGATAAGTAATCATTCGTAAAAATGGCGAACGAAATACAGCTGTATCTCAGTATTCGAACTGTTCCCAACTCGAACAATTCGGTATTAGAACACAAATTCTGGAAAAAATCCGGTATTCGACTGATCAAACGCGACTTTTTAGAACGAATTATCGATTAATAACATAGTTTTATTTTGTCAGACATNGGGGGGGAGAAACCGTTTACTTGATTATTTCTCAAATATAATTAAATATATTTCTGACTTATTCAAAATTTAAATTCATCGTTTTTAAATTTACGTTAATTTAAATTATATAAAGTAAATTTAAAATAACAGTAGACTACATAACTGAATAATTTTCATTAAAAACAAGGTAATTTTACTTACCTTATTATTATTTAAAAATCGATATTTACTTGGTCTATAAATTATATTTTACAGTGTAGTCGTTTCGTTTTTAATATTAAACAATAGAATAGCGCCATTAAAGTTTTTATTTTATTCATTTTTAGTAAAAGCTTTAAAAAATATTTTTCTGTGTCAATAATGTGTTTTTATTTATTTTATTTATTTATTTTTGGTAGCTAAATCAAAGAGAGTGTAAGTAGAAGATAAATAATCCATATACTTAAACATATATAAATGAATACAAATAACATATGTAAAAATTCATTAATTATCTTAAATATTTAATATGCATATTTATAATTTTTAACGATAGTGTAAGTTATCTAAAATTTTACAATCCCAGCATCATTATTCTAAAAATTTATCTATATCTTTTAGTACAGGTATCCCTCGTACAACACGGTACTTCTACAACACTATTTGAAAATTGGGGATATCTCCATACAACACGATTTCTGGTTCCGCTATAACACGGTTTTAAAATCCTCCGTAGAATTTTACAATTTTTAAGTGTAAACTTCATTATTCGATATTTTTTTTTATTCAAGTAAGCACGCGTGTTGTCTCAAATTTGCCTACGGATTTTATAATATTGAAATTTTCAATTTGTTTTGTGCCTCTCGTCGGGTTTAATGAAAACTGATAATAGAATTTTTTCTTCCTTGTCCTAGCTTTCCTATCAACCAGGTGTCATTGTCATTGCTTTCAGATTTTAGCCTTTAAGACTGTCACCGTGTTTTTATAAATTAATCTTCTTATTTAGTAAAGTTTATTTATTCAAACATTTTTAGGTAAGTGTGATTAAACTTTTTTTAACCGTAGATAAGTAATCATTCGTAAAAATGGCGAACGAAATACAGCTGTATCTCAGTATTCGAACTGTTCCCAACTCGAACAATTCGGTATTAGAACACAAATTCTGGAAAAAATCCGGTATTCGACTGATCAAACGCGACTTTTTAGAACGAATTATCGATTAATAACATAGTTTTATTTTGTCAGACATAGAAAATTATGATAAAAATATTTTTAAAAATGAAGACGTTGTTGATATTTCTGATCGAGATCAACAAAAAAGCTCAGAAGATGACGTAAATTGAAAAAAGAAAAACGCCCTCGTTTAACTAAAATTAACATTAATAGTACTTTTAATTGTGTTTGTTAATTAATTATTAATTGGAAATAAATTATCGATTGCTTTAATAAACATATTTCTCTTAGTAATAAAAAACAATAGTATACTTTTGCTAACCTCTGGAACGTACCCTATGTTTCGCATTAGGTCTTTGTTTCGTTTAGCACGGATTTGCATAACACGACACTTTTTCGGAACGTATCTACCATGTTATACGAGGGATACCGTACTATAAACACCTGCTTAAAACGAAACCTGAATAAAATAGAACCCTGCCGAAACGGAAAAAATTTGTTACTGTAATTAAAATAGTAATAATATAAAGGTAAAAAACAAAAAAAGTAAACGATTTCGAAAAAATCTAGTCAATTGCTTTTCAAAGATAGTTTTATGGCAGCAATATAAAAAGACATTCGTATTATTTACAACATTTTTGCAGTTAAGTACAATTGTTTATATGGCATTTAATAAAACTAAATACAAAATACTGTATAACAAAGTATAAAATTGCTTAAATATTTTAACACAAAAATTTTGATATATTTATTATATATAGATTCAGAAATAAATATAAATTAATTCAACCTATTATTCATTGAGAGTATAAATTGCAAGTAAAACAAAATCGTGTTTAATACGAAAAAAAAAAAAAAAATATATATATATATATATTAGTTGCGTGTAACAATATTTTCTGTTCATATAAATCACAATTCATATTAATTTCATATATAGTTGTTCCGGAAGGTACTGTNGGGGGGGAGAAACCGTTTACTTGATTATTTCTCAAATATAATTAAATATATTTCTGACTTATTCAAAATTTAAATTCATCGTTTTTAAATTTACGTTAATTTAAATTATATAAAGTAAATTTAAAATAACAGTAGACTACATAACTGAATAATTTTCATTAAAAACAAGGTAATTTTACTTACCTTATTATTATTTAAAAATCGATATTTACTTGGTCTATAAATTATATTTTACAGTGTAGTCGTTTCGTTTTTAATATTAAACAATAGAATAGCGCCATTAAAGTTTTTATTTTATTCATTTTTAGTAAAAGCTTTAAAAAATATTTTTCTGTGTCAATAATGTGTTTTTATTTATTTTATTTATTTATTTTTGGTAGCTAAATCAAAGAGAGTGTAAGTAGAAGATAAATAATCCATATACTTAAACATATATAAATGAATACAAATAACATATGTAAAAATTCATTAATTATCTTAAATATTTAATATGCATATTTATAATTTTTAACGATAGTGTAAGTTATCTAAAATTTTACAATCCCAGCATCATTATTCTAAAAATTTATCTATATCTTTTAGTACAGGTATCCCTCGTACAACACGGTACTTCTACAACACTATTTGAAAATTGGGGATATCTCCATACAACACGATTTCTGGTTCCGCTATAACACGGTTTTAAAATCCTCCGTAGAATTTTACAATTTTTAAGTGTAAACTTCATTATTCGATATTTTTTTTTATTCAAGTAAGCACGCGTGTTGTCTCAAATTTGCCTACGGATTTTATAATATTGAAATTTTCAATTTGTTTTGTGCCTCTCGTCGGGTTTAATGAAAACTGATAATAGAATTTTTTCTTCCTTGTCCTAGCTTTCCTATCAACCAGGTGTCATTGTCATTGCTTTCAGATTTTAGCCTTTAAGACTGTCACCGTGTTTTTATAAATTAATCTTCTTATTTAGTAAAGTTTATTTATTCAAACATTTTTAGGTAAGTGTGATTAAACTTTTTTTAACCGTAGATAAGTAATCATTCGTAAAAATGGCGAACGAAATACAGCTGTATCTCAGTATTCGAACTGTTCCCAACTCGAACAATTCGGTATTAGAACACAAATTCTGGAAAAAATCCGGTATTCGACTGATCAAACGCGACTTTTTAGAACGAATTATCGATTAATAACATAGTTTTATTTTGTCAGACATAGAAAATTATGATAAAAATATTTTTAAAAATGAAGACGTTGTTGATATTTCTGATCGAGATCAACAAAAAAGCTCAGAAGATGACGTAAATTGAAAAAAGAAAAACGCCCTCGTTTAACTAAAATTAACATTAATAGTACTTTTAATTGTGTTTGTTAATTAATTATTAATTGGAAATAAATTATCGATTGCTTTAATAAACATATTTCTCTTAGTAATAAAAAACAATGGTATACTTTTGCTAACCTCTGGAACGTACCCTATGTTTCGCATTAGGTCTTTGTTTCGTTTAGCACGGATTTGCATAACACGACACTTTTTCGGAACGTATCTACCATGTTATACGAGGGATACCGTACTATAAACACCTGCTTAAAACGAAACCTGAATAAAATAGAACCCTGCCGAAACGGAAAAAATTTGTTACTGTAATTAAAATAGTAATAATATAAAGGTAAAAAACAAAAAAAGTAAACGATTTCGAAAAAATCTAGTCAATTGCTTTTCAAAGATAGTTTTATGGCAGCAATATAAAAAGACATTCGTATTATTTACAACATTTTTGCAGTTAAGTACAATTGTTTATATGGCATTTAATAAAACTAAATACAAAATACTGTATAACAAAGTATAAAATTGCTTAAATATTTTAACACAAAAATTTTGATATATTTATTATATATAGATTCAGAAATAAATATAAATTAATTCAACCTATTATTCATTGAGAGTATAAATTGCAAGTAAAACAAAATCGTGTTTAATACGAAAAAAAAAAAAAAAATATATATATATATATATTAGTTGCGTGTAACAATATTTTCTGTTCATATAAATCACAATTCATATTAATTTCATATATAGTTGTTCCGGAAGGTACTGTACATTCAATTTAAGCCATTAAACCCAACAATTGTTTATAGTATATATAAGGTGACCATGACCTTATGTCTCAGTTTGTCCGAGACAATCCCGGATTTCTCCTGTCCCTCAAAAATAGAAAAAAAGTTAATAAAAGCATTTTATATGTCTTCTAATACAAGTATATACTCTTACTCTTAAAACTTGTATTAGAAGACATGTAAAATGCTTTTATTAACTTTTTTCTATTTTTGAGGGACATGAGAAATCAGGGATTGTCTCGGACAAACTGGGACATAAGGTCACGGTCACCTTATATAGGTGTAAAATATAGCTATTTTACACGCTATGTGTATATATATATATATATATACATAGCGTGTAAAATAGCTAAATTTAGATTCTTTTTTTAAAGAATTATATAAGACAGTATATTATATAATTCTTAAATAAGAGATAGTAAGATAGTATATATATATTATCTCTTATTTAAGAATTATATAATATACTGTCTTATATAATTCTTTAAAAAAAATCTAAATTTAGCTATTTTACACGCTTTTTTCACTCTTAAAAGCTATCCCATTTGGGTGATAAACAATATGATCATTCTAAGTACACAGTATTACTTACATATCTCAAGAAATCAAATGTTTTTTTACACGTTTCAGTTTATTTTAATGACAAACACTAAAATTCACAAAA
Source organism: Centruroides sculpturatus (assembly GCF_000671375.1). Taxonomy (NCBI): domain Eukaryota; kingdom Metazoa; phylum Arthropoda; class Arachnida; order Scorpiones; family Buthidae; genus Centruroides; species Centruroides sculpturatus. The sequence goes on along the minus strand of NW_019384699.1, from coordinate 52,367 downwards.
GTATTTAATAAATTCTGAATATAAAAGTAAAGGGACAAAATGTAGGCCTATATATAAGTTAATTATTATACAACAGAAAAATATACAGCAAATTAGTTACTTTTTTTAAATATAAATGTATATATATACTTGGAGACACGAATTATAAATATACATGCCATATTATGTAGTACATGTATATGTTATATTAATTTTTATTGATGTATAAATTATATACTAAAAATATCAAATAACGTCACTGTTACTATTTATGAATAGAAGATAACGAAAATCACGTCAAAAAGGAAAAATCGAGTTTGTTCTTGAGTAAAATTAATGCATGTTTATAGAAACTTTTTTCAAAAATAAATCGTTTTGTACAATTTAAATTATTCGGTATATTTGTCTAAATATGATTTAGATATTTTCTTATAATAAAATGTTTATTTAGAAATAAAAAAAAAATATATTTTTTTTTATTTTTTAAAATTATTTTTATCGTTTAAAATGAAATGTAAGTAGTAAAAGCTT
>NW_019384699.1:13184-51589 GCF_000671375.1 Centruroides sculpturatus | reverse complement strand
TGGAATTTCCTGGTAGGCCAATAAGTGATAAATATTAAATATTTAAAATAATATATATGCGGAAAAGAAATAAAAGAGCCAAGAGATGGCGTCACAATACAAATGAAAATAGAGCTCTTGGCAATGAAAGTAGAACAATTATTGTCGTCCATTAAGTTATCCGTCACTATCTTGGCTTAAATATACATACCAAAGCGAAAATAAGAACATTAAAAATATTTTATGTCATAATAAAAAAGTAATTTCTTTTTATAAATTTAATTTAATGCAATAAGAAAATAGGGGCAACTTTATTATTACAAATTATCGTGATTTAGATCACTAGTGAGTATTCTTTCTACAAAGGCCAATTTGGAAAAAGTAAAACATTCACAAACTGCATTATAAACATCAGTAAAAAGTATTTATTTTTCATAACTTAATTTATCTATTTTATTCAATAGAATAAAGTTCTTGAGAAAATTGTCACTACTTTTTAGTGATTAATACCACAGCTTATTTGGGAGTAAGATTTCTGCTTTTATGTAGATTTCTTTATATTAATATACTCGGGATTCCGGAAATGAAACCATTTTCGTAATCCTTGGAAATACAAGAACGATTTATCTGCATTTTTTCGTCATACTATTCATTTGAAGAAAATTCAAATGTGTTCTATTAATTAGAATCAAGTGCATTTGCAAATCTATACTAATATTATAAAGAGGTAATGTTTGTATGTATGTCTGTATGTATGTATGTAAGTTTTTTGCAGCAGGTAATCTCCGAAACTACTCATCCTATTTCAAAAATTTTTCACCAATATTTAGAATAGAACCTCACGGTGGACATAGGCTGTATATTATTCCGATAAACATTCATATAAATTAAAAAATATAATCTAGGTTAAGGCTTTTATGTCCAACAGATGGCGCTACAAGTACGACGCCCTAAGTTTGCTTTTCTGTGAGGCATTATGCTTTTCTGTGAAAATGAACTAAAACAGATCATCTTCTATCTATCTGTATAAATAAAAATGTAATGTTCGTTTGTTCCTACCGATTCCTTTAAAATTTTGACACAACGCTGCATTCGAATACGCACGAGTTTTTATATAAGATACATGTCGAAATTCAACCCCACTGAAGGGAGATGGTTAGGATTAAGGCTTACGGTAAAAAACTCTGCTTCTATTTATAGTATTTTAGATGCGGGTTTTTGCGTTTTTCATTGCGTTTTAATAGGGTACGTCAAGAGAATGTACACTAAGAAGAAATTTTTCGAAAAATTTCCCCCCTCACGGAGGAAGTGTTTTAAATTTATAATAGATACATTTTGAGCCACAACAACGCGTGGCTCAAAATGTATCTATTGAAATAAGCGACGTCATCAGGATTAGCAACGATATCTACCGGCAGCACTTAGGGGGACGCTCTCAACATCAATCAGCCTGCAGATAACCCAAGCAACTCTCAACGAGTCAACAGCACTCATCACTAATTGGACATTCCTCGTCATTTTTTTCTACACAGTCTTGTATGTAACGCGTAAACTGGCTGGCAATTATGTGCCCATGTATCCCCCCACTAATGTATGTACCTCTCCTAACACTGGCTGGCATCTTGTGCCCATGTACTACTCTACCAATGTATATACCATTCCTAAGCACTGGCAGGCAAACTTGTGCCCATGGTCGCGATTTCATCACATCTGGTTGGCAATCATACGCCCATGTCGCGGCAATTACCTTGACTCATGTTTATTTTTCACTACTTGAATTGTTTAGCATGCCTAAATACTCCTGTAATATATTTTTGATTTTATAATAAAGGCTTTTTAAATCTGTTAAAAATTTATTAGCATGTTTAGTATTTTTGAAAAATAACACATAAAATGTTTTTTTTTTAATAATATAACTTATTATTACTTAATAAATAACAACGAAAGCAAAAGGTAAACAATTTCCATTATAAATTTATGCAAAAATACAGTTCTTAAAAAAATATTGTAGAGTGTTCATTTCGAAAAACGTTCAAAGAGGTGACCTCCAAGAATATATTTTTTAACACGTTTTCCGAAACTCCGCACTGTGCTCTGCAAAATTCGTGGGTCAATTGAAGTGCAAGTATCAAGAATACGTTTAAGTAAAACTAGTAAACGTATGATAACGGTGTGAAAGACGGAAGAGAAACGAAAGCAAAAGTTTTATCTGTGAAAATGTTGTATTTATATTGTATGTTTATTAAATATCAATATCTAGTTACTTCCACCTACCCACAAGGAAGGAGGAAGTGGCTTAATTTCAATGCAGTTTAAAAGAATCCTCTAAAATAATAAACTTTCTTATAAGACCTCTTTTCAATTTAATGTATATTTTAGGAAATGTTTGCAATTAGTATTATAAATAGGCATTACAAATAGATCACTCTGTATATATATAGTGTGTAGGCAGGCGTCTGCAGAAAATTTTCCAGGAAAGAAAGCTTGGAGACAAATAATTACATAAATAAATTTTTATTCAATTATCTAATTTATTTGGGTTTTTCAGAGGTAGATTATAAAATATAATGTTAAATCCGTGCAGAAGGACGGACAGAGCGTTTCATGCTCGAGGATGTAAGATTACTCATCTCATTCACTTTTGCGACTATAACTCAAGAAAATTTTTATTCGATCCTAGGGAACAAGAGTCCCGTTTGCCTCCTTCTGCGGACGCCCATGTATATATATGCTATCGATCAAAAGGCCGTGGTAGTTAAGTTGTCATTCTATCGCTCTGAGAGATTCAGAAATTCCAGATCGAATCTGCCCGATCAAAAACCCCAGAAGTTTTCGGAGATGATCTGTCCCATATATGTAGGGCCCTTTCCTCATCATCCGGCTCATTCCATTGTCGATCTGGTCGAACCTATGATAAACTTGAAAAAAGCTCTATTAGTGCCCACAGGGAAAAAAGAGCATAAAAATCTATAGCGATTTACGGTCCAAGTTGTGATAAATTATTTTCAAATTAGAAGTTACAAAATGCACATCGTGGCGAGGCCGAAAATCAGACGCTTGGGCAGCTCAAGTCCAAATCAGGGCAGTCGTTTTAAAATTTTAAATTGACCTAATAGCACACATTTGCCATGAGCTGGACGTCGTTCGTATAAACTATATCGCAGTGGCTTATGATTTAAATTTGAGTAAGACTTTTTTCTTAAATTTAATACAATAGACAGCACTTGTATTTTGTTTGTTATTTATTCCAAATGAAATATTACCTATATTACAATAAGGAAAGACCACAGAGCGAATGGTCCACAGGGAATTTTGGAATTTCCTGGTAGGCCAGTCCACCACCGTTACAGAGCAAAGAGTTGTTCAGAAAAGAACAATTACACCCAACAACGTTATGACTCAAATAGCGCTTTAACTTATCAAATAACAAGTTATACAACAGATACATCAACACACAAAAACACTCGAATATCGAAGATCAGACACTCATTGACATTACTTCACCATGCTTTTACCTAGTACAGGGGTCGGCAACCTGCGGCTCGCGAGCCACATGCGGCTCTTTGGATGTGAAGCTGCGGCTCTTTAGTACCATACGCAAATATTATTTATTTTATAAAAAAAAAACATTTAAAAATCGTTCTGAATCGATTAACGAGGATTAGGCACTGATTCTATCTCTCAGCCACTTGTACTCGCTTTTCATCGCACCCCTCCCCCGTCACACGCGTCGTCACTGTCGTCAGTCCATCGGAAGCTCTCGAATGACGCCGTCGTCGGATGTTTTTATTATCTAATTTGTTGTGAAAAACACTACTTATATATGAATAAATAGATATTTTTTCTTATGAATAAATACATTAGTTTTTTTATCAAAAAACTTTATTTATGCGAGTACTATTTATTGTTGGCAAGAAAAAATTTTGTGGCTCTTTAAAAACTTTGAAATTTTGTAAATTGTAATTTTGGCTCTTCCGACTCAAAAGGTTGCCGACCCCTGACCTAGTACAGTTTAAATGGCGGCCGGATGGCCGAGCGGTTAAGGTGGCAGTTCACCGCTCTGGGGGACCCGGGTTCGATCCGAACGGGTCGAAAAATCCCCAGGAATTTTTCGCGGGGTGGTCTATTCGGATATGTTGCCCCTCACCACCCGGCAGCCCCATTGTGGGCATGGCTGAACCCACAGGGTTGAAAGAGTTAAAAAAAAAGTACAGTTTAAATTTGAATCGCACTATACATCGTACAGTACAGTCCGATAATGATTTCACGAGAGGGACAAATAGAAACGAAAATATTAGTTGAAAAAAAAATTCTTACGTATAGCTACTAATGTTGACAAATATTATTATTATTATTATTATTTTAAATAAATATACTGTATGTACTATATAATTAAATTCCAGGTGGCGTTCGATTGAACACGTGTCGTCATGTTTAATGGTTGACTGTTTTATTACTTCTTATTAATTTAACAAAATTATGGGGAAATTAAATGTTTCAACTTTGAGATATTTATCGAAAGATGATTTTAGAGTCTTAACAGCAGTAAGTATATCGTTGGAAAATTCATTTGAGTGACTTACGAATTTCATATGTTATTGTACTCTACTTTAGGTTGAAATGGGAATGAAAAACCATGAGCTGGTTCCAGGTGTTTTAGTTACACAGATTGCTAATTTAAAACATGGTGGCTGTCACAAGCATTTAATGGATTTATCTCGGAAAAAGTTAATTGCATACGAAAGAGGAAGACGCTGTAAGTTTTTGAATAATTTGTTAATTAATTAATCGTGGTGTAAACTTTTACCAAAATTTTATTATAAACAGATACTATAATAAAACGAGAACAAAACATTCTTGATGTACTGTAAAGAAAACAACTGTAACTCCAATGGACATTATTACAGTTGCATAGAGTATATTCTAGCAAAAACTTTGTGATAGTTTAGTGGACATCATTGCTGTTTATAGTTTTTTTTTTTTTTGGTATCATTGGTGTTTTTAAGAGAGACATGTATGGTAGTCATTTGCAAAACACAGCAACCCATATTATAAATGCTGTAAACAAAACTGTAGGACTACTTACCAACTCTGCACTGTTTGGGTCATTGTTGCTTAAACTTTTCCATTTGGAGTATCGTGTTAGATGATGGAGGCGTAGAAAGTGTGTCTTGTGACCCATCACATGACATCTCTGATGTATTTCCTGAGAACTTTTTGGACTCTGAGGAGACCACAGACTACAGTTTGATAAACATTTCATTTGTTACATTTCTGGTAATACTATAATATTCTACAACAAAATCCATGACTTAAGATTTCATAAAGTCAATTTATTTGGTACTTTTCTGTTACCGGAATGCCAGCCCGTATGTATGGTAACAGGTAAGATTCGAGCTCTGAATGAGATATTTCGCACCACTCCAGAATTTTTGACTCTGCGAGATATTTGCCTCCAAAGATCAGTTTTTAACATTTATCGGTATACTGCCTATTCTACAAGCTTTGCAGGTAGTTGTACCCCACATGTAAAACTATGTAACATCAAGTACTCCACAAATAGTCAAGTGGGCTACTCAAAGCTGGCACAGTCATCTGGGCTAAACAGTTAAACGTGATAGTCTTAGTGGACAATGGTATTGTGCATCGGATTAAAGTTACAACAGGTGTTCTGTTAACAGAAAAGAACCGTTTAAATTTAATTTTTCAGTTTGACTCTGCAAAAAATAGCACTATTATAGTACACAGAGGTGAAGTTCAATTAGTTACAGGCAAAGGGTATCAGCATCAGCTTAAGTGAAACTGGCCCCTATTTAGGTGTTACAGACGTGGAGAAAACCTGGAAAACTCCACGTGGCCAACTCATCTGAGCAAGGTGCAAACCCATGACTGAACTCCCAGTGTTCAGGGTACAAAGACCGCTTGGCCACTAGTGGTCTCTAAGAGCCCTCGTAAGTCAAACACTTCTTATTTAAAAATTCCTCATTTTTAAAGAATAATTTTCTTGAAAAGTTTAAAGGCTGCTATAAAGTAATTTGATATCTTATTTGTTCTGTTTTTTTGCTGAGATAACCTGAAAAATAAATTTCCTTTATGAAATCTTAAGTCAGTGGATATTTGTTGTTCCAGTAATATTGTAACATTCTACAATTTGTTGTAGAATGTTACAATACTGTATTACTGTAAACAACAAATGCAATGCTTATCAAACTGTGTAGTTAAACATTACATTTGTTAACTGTCTTTTTATTCTTTAGGAAAAAAATTAAAGAATAAAATTATAGTTACCTTATCTAAAGAATAAAATTATAGTTACCTTAAAGTAAATATGTATACTAATTTAATTTTGGGACAATTGTAATAAAAGTTAGGCATAGAAATTTAATACATACAAATGAAAGAAATAGTTCCAAACAGTGACTCAATGTGAATTCTACTTTATTATTGAAAATCAAGTGTTGTGTTTTTGAAATTGTTTCACCCTGTTTATTTTGTGTATGTATATATATTTATTTATCATATATACAAATGGAAATATCCAGAAACAGTTGATTTCCATCACCTGATAACAATTTACTATATTTGAATTAGCTAAATTACAGGAACTGCTCTACTTTCAGCACTGGGGTGAAATTAACTTTACACTATCTGGAACCTGTTACCAGTGCTCTATGTGTATATATAGTATATCGCTTGACAAATGTTTTCAAGCAATCCATTCGCTCTTCTTCAGGTCGACTGAAAATTCCCTGGTTGGAGTGTATATTTTTCGTTTGGATCGGGTGTCGGATCGGACTGGGTGGGCCGTTTCTGGCATGGGCAGTCGTGTGGTGGGGGAGGAAACGGCGGGTTGGCGTCTAATAGCGATTGCCAGGTCAGAGACAGGGTTAGCTCTTCCTTCTGGTTAATGCAGGTGGCTAGCCGGCCGGCGTTGTAAATAGCGTCTCTGGCTGTGGCGTCTGGCATGTGGTGTGACTGTAGCGTCTCTGGCATCTAGCATCCCTGTCTCTGGCCTGGCAATCGCTATTAGACGCCAACCCGCCGTTTCCTCCCCCACCACACGACCGTGCATGCCAGAAACAGCCCACCCAGTCCGATCCAACACCTGATCCAAATGAAAAATATACACTCCGACCGGGGAATTTTCAGTCGACCTGAAGAAGAGCGAATGGATCGCTCAAAAACGAAAACGTTTGTCGAGCGATATACTATATATACGTGTAGAGCACTGGTAACAGGTTCCAGATAGTGTAAAGTTGAATTAGCTAGATTTAATTATTTAAAAAGTAAAAAAATTAAAACATAAAACTGATAACATGATTTGTTTTTTAATTTAATATATTTATTTTGATTAAACATTACTTATATTTTAATTAAACATTACTTATATTTTAATTAAGTAGGTCAGTTTAGGTAAATAGTTTTCTTTATGAGTTAGAATACAATGTAGTTAAATGTAAAAGGAAATGAAACACATTAAAAGTTTTGAGCAAATTCTAGGTAGTAGTTATCTCTAATAGTGGTGAGAAAATTTTTTAAATTGCACACTCCTTTAACAGTACAGAAAAATAGCATGAGTCTACGAAGCTGAAATTATCACGAAAGCCCATAGCAGAAAATGTATGATGAGTTGGCTCCAGACAGATAATGAGATAAAAATTAGCCCAAAACTAAGTATCAGTGAATGATTACTGTTCAATATTGGACAAAATTTTTCACGAATTTTAAGGTTACATACAAAAATGTGGTATTCGATTTTTCAAAATATTGCTGTTTTCATCAAATCACAATATAAAAATTTTGTCATCATTGAAAAAATAAGCACACAAGATGGTGTACTGTATATTAAAATTTTTTGTGTGAAGTTCAAATAAAAAAAATAAAGTTTTCAAAAACATGATTTCACTGGTTTAGAACATGGCAACAATTTAAAAATATTTTAGGAATCTTTATATTGTTGTACATTATACTATAAAAAATTGCTGCCTTTATTCATCAAATGCAATGTAGTTAAAAAAATAAATCCAAAAACAAGCAACAAAAATTGATCACATGATAACATCTAGCCAATACAGTACAGTAATACCTCAACTTACGCTATCCCGACTTATGCGAACCCGGAGTTACGCGATTTTCAAATCTCATCAAATTGTTTTTTGTTTGAGCGCCAGGCAACTCTTGATTACTCACTCCCCCACACTATTGTTCAGCTTACATGTTCGGACATGTTGCGCGGAATCGACACATAGCTACAATTTATTTTGTGTTATTTATTTCTGTGTATTTTATATCTACGGAGACTTGAGAGACTCTATGTGGTGATTTCTTGTAACCGTTAATAAATCAAAAGATGAGATAAGATTAACGAGAACATTTATTAGCTTACATACCTCCAACTTGGATTTTACACAAATTGCGAAATTATACCCCGACTTACGCGAATTTGACTTACGTGGTTATCGCTCAGTCCCACCAATTGCATAAGTTTGGGCTATCACTGTACTAGACATAAATTGAGAAAATATCATGGGATGGAAATCTGATATCATAAATGTTCTGGAAAATTATTGTTTCATAACATTTGTATTTATTAACATTAGTAAAATAATTTTTACTATAACATCATTAAAAATAAAATATCAATACAGGAATCTCTTGCATAATGCAGGATTTGATTAATGCATGAAATTAATAGTGGCGCAATCCCTTTTTATACATGGCAGAAACTTTAATTAACATGGCTTTAACATCTGTCTTTGCTTAACATCTTGGCAAATAAGGTGCTAGTGAATTTGCTATTTTTGTTTACAATAAAATATTAACTGAAAATTTGTTCTAGCAGGTGATTGTTCAGTCAAGTATCAAGGTACAGTGGAACCCCGGTTAACGAACGTCCTGGTTAACGACCAAATCGGTTAATGAACTTTTATTTTGCAAAAAATTTGTCTCGGATAACGAACGTAATGCTATTTTGTGTCAAATTTTAGTTGGTGTTAGGCATGCGCGAGTTAAGCATTGATTTTCCGAGTGTTTGTGCTATGCTTCTTTTTTCAGTTTTGTGATTTATATATTTAATCAATATGGCATCCAAGAAAGAAAAAAGTCATAGTGGCAATAGAAAATGACAACGCAATATAAACGACAATGCGCTATCGCATTTGAGAAAAATTTTGATTAAAATAGTAAGACAATCAACTTTAGATCAATTTCTTGTTCCTTACGTAAAAAGTTTGTTTGTTTGTTAAGTTATGGCAACGCAACACTTGGGCGATCTGCCTAGGGGAATGCCTTCTGGGAGGTGTTTTTAAGGGAAACTGGCCCCTATTTAGGCGTTACAGACGTGGAGAAAACCCGGAAAACTCCACATGGCCAGCCCGTTTGAACGAGGTGCGAACCCACGAACGAACTCCCCCATGTTCAAGGTACGAAGACCGCTTAGCCACTGGTGGGGTTTTTTTTTTTTTTACCGAAAGAGACTTCGACTGGAAGAATCTTCCAATGAAGTGCTACCCGTTATTTTTTGGAGGGGATTTCCCCTTCTAAGCATTAAGGTTTGTACATCTCCACTTTTCTGCCACCAACTACAACAAACGAAGGTATGTACAGTGCTATTTTATTAAACAAAGTTTACATGTTTGTTGCTGTAACGATAGATACTACGTTTTCTTACATTTTCATCAAAGAAAATTACTGTATATTACAAATAAAATCACAAAAATTTCAGAGACTAGAACGGATTAATTGCATTTGCATTAATTTCTATGGGAAAAATTGCTTCGGTTAATGAACAATTTGGTTAATGAACGGAGTCGCGGAACGGATTAAGTTCGTTAACCGGGGTTCCACTGTACTTGATTAATGCAATTTTGCATTGAGGGATTAATTAATCTTGTTAATCAAGGGATACCTGTAAACTGTTTTATTAATTTAACTTTTTTATAAAGTATTAGCAGACCCTGCCACACATTGTTGTGGCTCAAAATGTATCTATTATAAATGTACAACACTTCCTCCGTGGGGGGAAATTTTTCAAAAAATCCGATCTTAGTGTACATTCTCTTGACATACCCTATTAAAACGCAATCAAAAACACAAAAAACCACATCTAAAATAGTATAATAGAAGCCAAGTTCTTCACGGTAAGCCTTAATCCTGTTCCTCTTTCCTGCGGGGAGAATATCGAAAAATCCCTTTTTAGTGTATATTCTGTTGATGTACCCTATTAAAATGCAAGCAAAAACACAAAAAACCGCATCTAAAATAGTACAGCTGTCCCTTGATAGTCCGACATTTTGTAATCTGACATGCTCAGTAGTCTGACGAACCTCCCGTCAAGGTATCGTTCCCGTTACGTGTCTGCTTGCACAGAAACATGTCACAACGTGAATCTCCCCACCCAATTCTTACACAATGATACACATTTCATGTGTTTTCCATGAGCAGTTCTGTTCGAACAGTTGGAGTAGGGAATATTGTAGGCTACTGCTAGCAAAACAATGCCAAATATGTAATCGCTTTCAGTAATCTGGACACTTTTGGTAATCCGACACCCCTTTGGTCCCATACCTGTCGGATTATCAAGGGACAGCTGTATAATAGAAGCCAAGTTCTTCATGGTAAGCCTTAATCCTGTCTCTCTCCCACGTGGGGAGAATATCGAAAAATCCCTTTTTAGTGTATATTCTGTTGACGTACCCTATTAAAACGCAAAATACTGCATCTAAAATAGTATAAATAGCAGCAGAGTTCTTTACAGTAAGCCTTAATCCTGTCCATCTCCCCCACTGGGGGAAATTTCAACACGTATATTATATAAAAACACATGCGTATTTGAATGCAGTGTTGTGTCAAAATTTCAAGGGAATCAGTAGGAACAAATGAACATTACATTTTTATTTATAAAGATAGATAGATAGATGATCTGCTTTAGTTCATCCTCACAGAAAAGCATAATGCCTCACAGAAAAGCAAACTTCGGGTGTCATACTCGTAGTGCCATCTGTTGGACATAAAAGCCTTAACCCTAGATGATATCTTTTAATTTATATGAATGTTTAACGGAATAATATACAGCCTATGTCCACCCTGAAGTTCCATTGTAAATATTGGTGAAAGAATTTTTGAAATCTGATGAGTAGTTTCGGAGATTAGCCTTTGCATACAGACTTACAAACACTACCTCTTTATAATATTAGTATAGATTATGTTTTTACTAAATATTTATGGTTATTATATTAAATTTCAGATGATGGTTACAGATTAACAAATTTAGGATATGATTTTCTTGCACTTCGTGCATTGTCATCTCATCATGTTATAAGTTCAGTGGGTAATCAAATTGGAGTTGGTAAAGAGTCAGGTATTATTTTTGATTGCTCTACTATATTTTTATTTTTTAACATATCATGTAATATTGTATTAAACTTTTAATAAGAATAATCATTATTTTCAACATAATTTAATATATACTACGTATTAAAGAACTTTCTCTTATGTTTAATGTAGTTTTCTGCTTAGAAAGTATATACTGATCAAAGATTTAATAATTTGTGCATCAGTGAAGAATAGTAGTGCATGCTTGATGGACAGTTTTTTTTTTTTTTTTGGTCTGAAAATGTGATTTGCACGATTTTAAAATATATAGATATAGATGCCAAGTATTAATATATATTCTTCAGTTTATTCAATCATAATATGTAATATCCTCTATAAGCCGAACTCTACATGCCTGCAAGGTCTCTCTGGTCACTCAAAATATCCAGTTACAACTGATTTGATATCTTGATTTTTTTCAATTATACTAGCACTATAATGGCTTTTCCTTTTTTGCTAGACTTATTACACCATCAGTCAGAGAGAGGACAAACTTTAGAAATCTCTGACGAAGGTGAAGGTGAAGGTGCCTGAAGGTAAAGTCTAGCGAAAAAGGAAAAGCCGTTATAGTTCTAGTATAATTGAACACAAGACTAGAGAGAATTGATTTTTTTCTTTTCAGAAAAACATGACATGCATTTCGGATTGAAGTGTAATTAATGATCCCTCTTCAATGCTAAATGTATTTTTTTTCACTACATTCTAACGACAATATACACTACATTCATATTTAACATGGAATCGATCAAATTAATTATTACAAAAGACTAACAGAAAATATTCAAATAGGTAATTATCATTTTATAAAAATGTTACATTACTAAACAAAGTCTTGCTGTCTAATTGCATGTCTTCCACTATTTCATTCCATTTTGTTGTTAAAATATGTTCATCCCATATTTGAGGATGAGAATAAATAATGTTAATTAAATTTTCTTTTACACCAAGTCCAGTATCTCGTTTGGCCATTTTCTACTCTTGTCACAAAACACATATGCAGTATTCAGCGAGAAGAGGCAAGCCACAATAAATATCAAACACTATCAGATATTTGTGAGAGCTAGAAATTCACTCTTGCCAGTGAGATTTCTCACTTGTGCATGGTTTCCTTTGCAAGAACTATATCACTTGCAATCTCTCACTCACTACTAGATTTGCATCTACATAGTTGCACCCTAAGAGTTCATTAATTATAAAATAAAATATTATACATATTTCTTTATTATTACTAACATTATATATAAATTATGTATAGAAAATGTATATATGTTGTACAGATATAAAGCACTTAGAATTTTTAATATTATAAATGTAAATATTTTATTATAGATATATATATTGTTGCTGATGAAGATGACAATGAGTTAGTTTTAAAAATACATAGACTTGGTCGTACTTCATTTCGGAAACTTAAAGAAAAAAGAGATTATCACAGACATCGCAAAGGAATTTCTTGGATATATTTATCAAGATTAGCAGCAGTAAAAGAATTTGCTTTTATGAAGGTAAATTTAACAAATTTTTAGATATAAATTATCAAATCAAAATATTTAAGTGGGAGCATTTTTTTAAATAGACAGTTGGAATTTCATTACTAGAATTAAAGATTTAATACATAATGGACTAATATGATATTAGTAAAAAGGTAAATATATTAAGATTATTGATATACAGACTGAGAATCCTTTATCTGAAATGCTTGGGATTAGAATTATTTTGGATTTTGGAATATTTGTATATTTGCTCTGCAGACACCTTACAGTTAAGTACCTAAATGTATAACATACATCTGTCTTGAACAAGGTTATTGACAATAGCAGTTGTTTCAGAATTGTTAATGTTATTTTGCCACTTTTTTTGTATATTTGCTCTGCAGACACCTTACAGTTAAATACCTAAATGTATAACATACATCTGTCTTGAACAAGGTTATTGACAATAGCAGTTGTTTCAGAATTGTTAATGTTATTTTGCCACTTTTTTTTTTTAAATTAACTAAAGTATTATTTGAACAATATCTTGTTTCTTTGTTTATAAAATCAACTCTAATATATTGGATACATTGGTGATGGAGTCAGCTAAAGGATTTATGTAATGATGTACCTAGCAGTATCATCAGCAGGAGTTTAGTATATGCAGATTTCAATATTAGTAATTGTGCTGATGAGTTGAAAGTAATGGCTCATAGTAATGAAGATGAGACCATTCAGGAGAAAGATGATGAGACTAGTGATCAGAGCAAAGATAATGACAGTGAACTCAGTGAGAAAAGTAAAGAAATATAAATGTACTAATATAGTAAGTGTTCATTGATATTTCTGTAATAACCCTCAATAAAAATAAAATTAAAATGTTTTTTAGATACTTTGAAGAATATTATGTGCAGAAATGTGTACTATGCCAGACCAGAGTCAAGGCATAGCAACTAAACCAAACAAAAGTTATATAAATGTGTCAGTGTCTGTGTGTATTCAGGAATTTCCTAACAATATGACCTGTATTCAATCTAGTGGCCTTCTGTAGTGTGATGTATTCAACTGCAATGTTCCCAGACTTTTGGTTAGTGGGGGTAATATGATACCTGTAGAGGAGAGAATGACAGATATCATATTTTCATGAAATGACTGGCATGCTGCATAAAAACAGGGAGACCAACAAGCCAGAAACTCCAGAGTTATTGGCATGCCAGTTAAACTGCAACTAAAATATAAAATTAATCAGATCTATCAAAATTAGTTGTTTTGTTTTTTGAAACCGTGAAGAGGGGCAAAGCTTGAAACGAGTACAAAACAATGTACCGTATCGACTCAACTAATAAAGGAATTTGATGGAAAATTTGCCATGTGTCTTTGGAATAAAACACAATACTAGTGTTTACTACACCACAAAATTAGTTGTTGTTAAACATTAAAGAAAACATTCTTTTGAGTACAATAAAATAATAACATTTGACCAACTTACTGTAAGAATCAGGAAGAAAGTTTTCATTTACAAAACAATAAAACAATTAATGACTTATTGACATTAATAGTAGCAGTAGTAGTAGTAGTTAGTCAGTGTGGGTTACACTGACCATCTACCTTGATCTTAAAAATAACACCTTCCTCTCAAATTTCCCACAAAGGGGATGTTAATTGGTGTAAGTGGAGATAATTTACAGTGAATTTCTTAAATTTCATATGTTTATTTTTGGGTATTTGAATCAAATAATAAAATACACACAAAAAAAGCACATTTGGAATTCCATGAGTATTCTATGTCGTTAGAAAGAAGGCAAAATGAAGAAATTAAACATATAATTGTAATTTTTGATGTAATGCTGACAGTTTCACAGTTTTAGAATGAAAACTTGTTCGTTTTAACATCACATAACTCATTTGTTTTTTAATGCGCCCTCTCTATAGGGTGCATTAAAAACAAATGAGTTATGTGATGTTAAAAACATTAAAAACAAATCTTAAACCTGCAGGATGGCATTCTCCTGGGATAGACTGGCATGCTGGCTTTCACCAAATGAAAATATCTTATTTCATGGTCTCTCTGGCATGCAGATCATTCCAAGAAAATATGGTACAATAAGCACCTTATCCATCCTCCAAAGATGCCATGTTTTTTCAGTGCATATGCTTTGTACATTGTGAGTGTTTGGGATGGATATGTCTATAACAGACATGGGCAAATGCAGCTCTTGCTGAAAGTGTTAATTTCTGCTTTTTATTATTATTTTTACAATTTTATTTCCACAATTTTGTGAAAATATGTTTATTAAAAAAATTCAATATTTGTTTTATATTATATAATAAAATCGCAGTACAGAACTACAGTACAGAACTGCGGCTCCCATGCATTTTGTAAAAACCTACACTTCGGCTCCCACTGAACTCTTGCTTGCCCACCCCTGGTCCCATATATGTAATTTTACTGTGTTTGTCAATGAATGTGATGTCTGGTCTGTTGTGGTAAATTGTTTTATCTGTAATTATGGCTTTGTCATAGTACATTTTGTGTGTGGTGTTTTCCAATACTGTCTGTGGAATGTATTTGTAGTATGGTTCGTGGATGTCTAATAATTTGTGTTTTTTTGCAAGCTCTTGGTGATTTATTTGCTACTTGATTGTGTCTATGTAAGTAATCTGTCTGTGCCAAGAGCTTGCAACCAGAAGTGATGTGTTGTATAGTTTCTGGCATGATGTGACATTTTTTGCATGTGTCATTTGTGAGTGTTGTATCTTTGAGTATGTGTTTTCAGTAGATTTTAGTATTTATGACTTGATCCTGTATGGCAATCATGAACCCTTTTGTCTTCCCAAGAGGCATCCTCGAGCTAACCAGCTGTTTGACACAGTTTTATCAGCTTATTAATATGTTGTGAATCTCATGTTCAGCTGATACTGGTGCCAAGTGCTATGCTGGATTAAAGTCAAAGTGTAACATTAAGCTGTTATTGGTATGAGTCAACATCTAGAAACTTCCTAACAATTTTTTTTTTTACTCTTTTCACCCTGTGGGCATTAAGAGGGCCTCTTAAAGCAGGCCCACAATAGGGCGACCAGGTGATGAGGGACGGGGCCTGACATATTCGAATGGACCACCCCCTGAAAAATTCCTGGGGATTACTTTGACCCGTCTGGATTTGATCCCGGGTCCCGCGGAGTGGTAGGCTGCCACCTTGACCGCTCGGCCATCCTACCTACTTCCTAACAATGTGACAGACACGTGTTTATTATTATAATATAATTTTTATATATATATACATATGTATGTGTAAATATAAAATCAAATAATAATAATTTATAAGTTTAAATAAATGAATAAATCAGAAAAGAACGACAGATGCATTGATATTATTAATATAGTTTAATCTGTTAATAGTTTAATATATTATTCCAAGAGTGCATTGATATTATTAATATAGTTTAATCAGTGTTCAAATAGCCATTTAAATATCTGAAGTAGTAAATTATTGAAAGCTTTCATTTTAAAATTTGTTTTTAACCATTTCTATTAAAAATGCAATACAGACCGGTTAACAAAAATGATGTAGAAGTTATTTTTTTTCTGCTAATTAAGTTTTAAACTTATTTTAATCACTTGATCAAGCAATTTATGTTTATCAACACAAAATAAACTTGATTATTTAATTAAATAATAAAAATTAGATTTAAGTGATATTGATACACTTAAATTTAAGAGATATGCCAAAAAGCATGATTATTTTTAATAAATATTTCGAAACAAAAATTTTTTAATATTGAATTCTATGGGAATTATTACCAAATAATTTTTCCAATGTTTATAATACTGATTATTTTAATCTTTAATTTATGTACTAATTTGAAAACAAAACATTAAGTTTATGATAGTTACTTGCAAATTTCTAGTTTGATCATTTTATATCTCATGTAGTTCATAATAAGAAAAATAGAATTTCCATTATTTCTAAGTAAATCAGAGCTGCTTCACAAAGATAATAAATGTTTTTGGATTTTAATGATCTTCTACTTGAAGAAGGTCATTAAAAAATCTACCCCAGGCCCCAAACAAACTTTTGATAGTCCTGTACAGATCAGGATCTATATTGGAATTAACTAGAGGCAATACTTTTAAGAATCAAGCTCTTAAAAACAATATAATGATATTCTACTTGAAGGAGGTCATTAAAATGTTTTAGTTATTAAATTTTTGCTGTTTCTTCAAGGTTAGTTGAGTAAACAATGTACCGTATCGACTCAACTAATAAAGGAATTTGATGGAAGATTTGCCATGTGTCTTTGGAATAAAACACAATACTAGTGTTTACTACACCNGGCTTTATATGATCGTGAATTTCCAGTACCAAAACCAATAGATTTTAACCGTCATTGTGTTGTAATGGAATTAATAGATGGATATCCTTTGTAAGTATTTTTATGTGAATTTAAACTAATATCTATGTATTAAAATATTTATTCTAATATTTCAAATCAAATCTTGTTAAATACAAATATTATTAATAGTAAATCTGTAAGTGTTTTTATTGAATTTGCATTCTAAAAGCAGAAAGTTAGAAAAAAATCAAATGCTATGTAACTAAGTTACTTAGCATTTGATTTTTATAAAAATTTTTGATAAACTATTATTTAGTCAATATAAAGAATATTATATTTTGAATATAAAGAATACTTTTCAAAATGATTACCTTAATGAAAAACAGTGATCTGTAATATAGTTTTTAATTTATTGACATCTATTAGTTGCTGAATGGATAAAATCACTGAACACCAGTGCTACATGAAATTGTCAAGGTTTTCTTCATATTCGTAACACCTAAATAGGGGACAGTTTTCTATAGAAAGTCTTCTGTAATTTGTAATTTAATTTTTTATCTAGTATTATCTTTATGTATTTAAAACTTTAAAAATAAATATATTATAAAATACAAATTTACATTTAAAACAGTAAAGTCAGTCTGAAACAGTAATCTGCACAAACAGAAGAATTGTTTGGTGTAGAGCAGTTTTTTTTATGTTAAATTCTAGTATAAGCCAGAAGCTTGCTCAATGTGGAAAGAGAATGAGTTATTGGATATGAAGAATGTAATTTAATCCAGATAAAGCAGAAATTAAGATTCCACTTGCAGACAGATATATAAAATCTCCAATATTGCAGATCATGACAAATTATTTCAAATCTTGTCAAAGAAATAGTCATGAGAACTGTCAGGAGGGGATGGAGCTGGTATTTTGCCTCAGTCCCAGAGAAAGAGACCTATAATAGTTTCTGCCCGTATAATTTAATGTTATTTTTACTAGCAAAAAATAAAATCTTTCTTTATTAATAAAAAGCAGTTGTAAACATTATAAATATTTCATTTATTTAAAGGAAAAAAATAAGAAAAGTGTAAGAGAGACCCACTCTGCCCAGGCCCCAAACAAGCTTTTGATGGTCCTGTACAGATGAGGGTCTGTATTGGAATTAACTAGGGATAGAATCAAATACTTTTAAGAATCAAGTTTTTGAAAACAACCAACAAATACTTGTAATTTGTGAAAACAATGAGAATAAGGTAACATATGCCACCAATTTGCCTTATGCAGAATAGTTAATAACTAATATAGAGTATTTGAAAACAAGTTAATTAACTTATTGTTATTTACAAATATTGAAGTAAATGATTAATTAATTATAGTATTAAAATTGCTTGAGAAGCCAGATCACAGAACAATTTTGTCTGTTTCTGCAATAATGTACAGTGAAATTCTGTTAACCTGGCATCCAGTATGTTGGCAAATCCAATAAGCTGGCATGTCGAGCTTATCATTGGGAGGTTTATCAGTTCATTAGTTTTTATCATCATCATCATCATCAACAGCTTTCAATATAAACATAATGGAAACAGAAGAAGACCAATACAACATGAAGACATGCTAAGTTAGCTTGTGCATGATTTTTCTAATGACTTTTTCAAAAACATTAATGCATGGGTTTGATATGAGAAGCAGAAATATTTAGCACACTTGAAATTAATAATTATCACAAACACTACAGTACAGTACATTAACATTCTTGTACTTGGATAATTAGAGTACATCTGTATTTATACACAATAAAAGTGTATAAAGCATTAAGTGATAATAGTTTGTTCTTGTTTCAAGCCAACCAACGGTAAGAGTAGCCTGGAAAATTTGAAATGGCTTGTTAAACAATCATAAAAGGGATATTTGTACAGCTTACATGCGAAGCTATGTAAAACTGTGTTCAAGGATTGAACAAAACTAGAAAAACTTCCACTGTCTAGTAAAGTGATATATTTGATAATCCAGCACCATGACGGTCTTGATGATGCCAGGTTATGGAATTTCACTGTAATCTGATTGGAATTTTCAGTAACAGGGCAAGACATTAGTTTTTAGGACTCAAATTGACTTGTTTGCTTTCATTGAGTGTACAAGGATTTCATCTGAGAAATATTCTAATACTTAACACAAGTTCATGGAAATAGCAAAAACTTTTTAGAATCAAATAATTTTCAATTCTTGTATACTCCCATCTTTAGTTGGAATTATATTGGATTAATTTGGATTAAATCTTGTAGTAAAATTTTTTATGTATGTAAAAGTGATTTTACTATTAAAAATGAATGTAACTAAGTGACATTTATCTGGTGTAGTTTAAAGATGATAAAAAGAAAAACATACAACAACCTGTTAAAAATTGAAGAAATAATTTGGTAATGTGTAATTTTGGTTTACACAGGTTTTACTATTTTAAATTGTTTCATAATCATCATTCTTATGTTAAATTAAAATTATACATATGCAGAAAATAGTTCGACAGTCTGAATAGGATGAAAATGTTGCTGAATAAATGTGTTTTGGTTATCAGAAGTAAACAGCAAAATGTTCCAATAAATGCAAAGCAAAATGTTCCAAATAAATTATATATATATATTATCTTGATTCTTTAAAACTTTTGAATGTTTCTTCAAATTATAATCATAGTATGATACAATAAATATAATTGTTTATAAATGTAGATCTGATCTTTAACATTTAATATACAGATAGCAATAATAAATTTTAAAACATTGTTTTTAATGGATAAAATTGTTTTATTACAGTGATTTATTTTTTTTTTTATTGATTATTGAAGTTTAATTATTTATGCTAGATTTGTTTTTAGATATTGAAACAAAACCAAATGTTGAATGTTTAGTTGTTCTGGATAATTTACAGAACACTAGATTTTGGTAGATGTCTTTGATTGTTGAACTGAACTTATTATAAATCATTGAATAATTATTATATAATTATTTAATAATTTTTACATCATAAGCAATAAGAAAAATAAACTAAAATTTACATTTTATAAAACTAAATGCTTAAATTTTAAACATAGATGTCAAGTACATGAAGTAAATGATCCTGCTACACTGTATGATGAACTGATGAACTTACTAGTTCACTTAGCTAATTACGGCTTGATTCATGGAGACTTTAATGAATTTAATATAATGCTGAAAAAAGATGATCATCCTGTATTGATTGACTTTCCACAAATGATTTCTACTTCTCATCCCAATGCAGAATGGTAATTTTTATATTTCAATAACTATTTTCAAATAATGACATTTATAATCTTTTTGTTGTAAATAAATGTTTTTGTTAATTTTTATAGGTATTTTGAAAGAGATGTTAATTGTATTAGAGAATTTTTCAAAAAACGTTTTAATTATGAAAGTGTTTTATATCCAACGTTTCAAGACATTGAGTAAGAATCACTTGATATTGATATTAAACTTAAGTTTACGTAATAATGAGTTAATTTCATAATGATTAAAAATTATAATGCTTCTATATTGATATCAATTAATTTATATTAATATTTTAGTTTATATAATAATTAGAGTATTATTAAGATTTATGATTGATAATACTTTTGTAAATTTTTGAATTTAAAAGAACATTTTACTGTTTTTATATTTGTGAAATATGATAAAATTATAGATGCTCTCTGACTTTTGTAAACTTGACTTATATAAAACTTTTCTCATAATAATAGATTAATAAGATTGCTATGAAAATAATTAAATTCTATAAAAATAGTATAATTTCTACACCGGAATACTGTACAATGCACTTACCTCTAAGCCTTTTATTGGTGTGTGTCTCAGAACAAACTATGCAATAAAGTTACAAATGTTTTTGAACCATTACGGCTCTTCTTCAGGTAACTTGAACTTCCTAATTGAATGCACTTGAATTCAAAGTTGTTATGAGATATCATCTGGAACATTGCCCCGTGCAACCAACCGATGACGTCATTATGGACCTGCATGCTATTCATGCTGTGCTATCCTATAGTTTTATTGAGTAAGGTCTGCCAGGCCATTGATAAACCAATTTCCTCCTTGTAGTTAATACAATTACTCTCCTTTATGGTATTTAAGCATATGTATATTGCCTCAAGCCATCTGAGATGGTCCATGCAGCCTGTGGTGTGTATGACCTTTGCTTGAGGGAATATAGGTTCTATATCTGGATCCGAGGAATATACAGCCAGAGCTGTGTTGGTTCTTTCATGTTGAATATCTGCTTTATGTTCTTTAATTCTGGTTTCGAGGGTGTGTTTGGTTGATCCTATATAGACCATGCTTCTATTACACCTTACATGCTTTAAGGGTTTTTAATCCCCATGCTTTTTTCTATCATGTACTTCCATGCTGTTGGAAGCATATTAGTATCCTTGGCATTTAGGCAACAGTTTTTCATCTTACTTTTATATATTTCCATTTTTTCCATTTCTAATACAATGGATGGAGATTGGACAGTTTTAATGATTTTTGCCTAATCCCATTTTACATTTGCTCCTGTCTGCGTCATGACTGCTAAAATGGTTTTGTTATGCCTTTTATTAACGTTGTATTTCTCACAGATGTATTGTAAGTTTCTTCTGGTTACACCCATATAATCCTTTGCTATTCCTAATTTTTGATTCTCAAATTTCAGGATCGTATTAGTACGAGATTAGTAGAATTAAAATAATTGCAACAAATCTATAATACAAAACCCCTACAATAGAAGGCTTGGTCAAAGGTTACTGACAACATAAAGGCAAAAAACATACTACTGTAGATGCAATTAACAAATTCACATACAATAAACATATAGGAGGAGTGATGAATGAATTGCGTACTTATAAAAACTCAAGAATGGTATATAAAAAAGCACCCAACATCTATAGCTGAAAATAAGAAACAATAAAGACACTGTAAAAATGCAAGAGAAAGCTGGAGTTTATAAAATACCATTTGAGAATCAAGAATTAGGAAAAGCAAAGGATTATGTGGGTGTAACCAGAAGAAACTTAGCAATACATCTGCGAGAAATACAACATTAATAAAAGGCATAACAAAACCATTTTAGCAGTCTTGACGCAGACAGGAGCAAATGTAAAATGGGATTAGGCAAAAATCATTAAAACTGTCCAATCTCCATCCATTGCATTAGAAATGGAAAAAATGGAAATATATAAAAGTAAGATGAAAAACTGTTGCCTAAATGCCAAGGATACTAATATGCTTCCAACAGCATGGAAGTACATGATAGAAAAAAGCATGGGGATTAAAAACTCTTAAAGTTTGTAATTGTTATACTTGGCCTTGTTATTGTGTTATTTATTTATGCTATTTAATTTATTTTATTTACTGTTATTTATTGTATTGATTTATTTTTTCATTTATTTAATATATACAATTATTGTAAAAATCTATTAAATTTAAAATGTAACATATTCAAAAAAACATTCCATTTTGGAACGGTAATCGTAAACCTGAAGATGGCCTATAATAAGTAAGTTGAAAACGTTTGAGAATAAAATAATTTATACTTGGCAAAAAATTCAGGTGTGTTGTTATAATTATGCTTGGAAATTATTGTTTGAACAATGATTCTACACAACACAACATGATGCACATTTTTATTACAATTTTTTTTTGTTTTATTTTAATTTAGTGGATTTAGTAGATTGTAAAATTTATTTTTTTATATTTAAACATGTTCAGTGTTTGATTGTTTATGTTCTATGTCCATTAATATTTGTAAATGTTGATTTTTGGAAGATCATTAAAAATGATTGAAAATAGTTTTTCAAATTGAACATTTTTGCTGCTATTTAAGATTTTGTGTAATTATTTATACATCAGTGTTTTGGTTTTGTTTAAACTGTAATAATATCATTGATATTGTACAAAATACTCTATAAAACTTGTACAATTCTATAAATTGTTAGTGTTCAACACTGACTAAACTGGACTCAGCAGAAATATCTGGTCTAATCTGTGACCAAGATGCTCTTCACTTTTGTGTAATTAGCTTAAGCTGGCCAAATACAAGGCCACTAGTTATTGATCTTGTTAGACACATATTATTATTTATCTTGCTTTTTTCAATCTGGAATACAATTTTCTAGAATGATAAATTCTAAAACAATGATATCTATCATTTTATAATCTTTCACTCCTATATATATATGATTTATGATTGTTTTTGCTTCCTCTTAGTTGTAAAAAGTTATAAAGTTGCTTTTAAAATTTGTAAAATTTAGGAAAGAATATAACTGTTTTACTTTGTTAGACATTTTTGATAATTCAGACATTAAATAATTCATAATTTTTTAATAAACTTGTATAGGCCTATTAGAATTCAAATTAATAATCTTTTATTTAGAATAATTTAATTTCATTAAACAATTTTAAATATGTTAATTCTCTTCAGTTAAAAAAATAAATTTGTTTCATTTTAGGAGAGAGTTTGATCTTGATTTAGAAACAGCTGCAAGTGGATTTTCAAAAGAAACGAAAGAAGAATTTAATGAGGTAATGACTTTCTTTTAAAATGATTTTTTTATAAACTCCAGATATTAAGTCATTAAGATATTTTCCATATATTATTGTTCACTAATTTCTTCTTTGATTTCATATATTTTGTAAATTGAAACAGAAGTAAATTTCAACACTGTAATACATTGAAATGTTTTATTTCAATCGCTTGTGAAAATAACAACAACAAATTACAGATTTATTAATTTTTATTTATTTTAAAATCAAAATTAATGTAGACTTTCTTGACAATACGTGATAAAAATGTCAGCCTCCTACTCTGAGAGATCCCAATCTGAATTTGAGCTTCTGGAATTTTGTAGGTGGTTAGATTCAGAAATGTTAGTCTGTATTCTTGAACACTTGACCACCCATTGTAGGCCAAGCTAAAAATTCAGCTTGGCTAACAAGTGGTCAAGTGTTAATATATTGATATTTATATTATAATTTATTTATGCTACCACTTTTCTATACTATTATAATTTACTTAAAAGTGTTAATTTTGTTTCTTTCACTGCAATTGGCTTGCACAGAATTTTCATACATACATACAAATTTACTGTCAAAGTAATCTTAAAGTTAATCTATAGTACTGATTTTCAGAAATGGTTCAGGATTAAGAAAGTCAGGTAAATGGTATTTTAAGGATATTAAATTGATAATTGTGAATGAAATAAAATACTTTTAAGTTTACATTCAGTATAAAAGCTTATTTGGAAAATATCATTTGAATGTAAAACAAATATATTATTAATCTGGATGACTTACAAAATTAAAACATTTTTAATTTTGTAAGTCATCCTGTTTTGACTTTTGCATTAACTTTTTGTTATGGATAATTTGGATTATGAATTATTGCAGAAAGTACAGGCTAAAGTTTTTAAAATGATACTACAACTGAATTTTTCAGTTTCAGATTATATAATACTAGGCTTGTTAATGGAGACTACATTGACATATTAATGAAATTTTTCATTCATTTCTATGTTAACAAAAATACTTTATTTATTTGATGTATCAAAAATTTAAGAAAAAATAGGTAAATTTCTCAAAAATTTATTAAGTTTTAATAGTTTGATGTTTTCTTCTGAAATAATAGTAATGATTCCTGTAGAAGGTTATTTGAATGTATTAGTAAATTGTTATACAACTTAGAAACTCGTATTATAATAAATTTCATAGTTTGTATAAACAAATTATAAATGAAAACTCTTTTTTATGATTGATAATTTAATTATTGTAATGAAGTTTTAAGTTCTTTTACAAATAAGATTTAATATCTGTTTTAAATTTTATAAATATTATAAAAGTTATCTTGGTTAACTCGGTCAAAATTAATATTAGATGTGTATTTACACTTGACAATTGAATAAAATATTGAGATGTTGCCTTCCTTACAAAATTAATATAATTTTTTATTTAATTGTCAAGTGTAAATACACATCTAATATTAATTTTGACCGAGTTAACCAAGATAACTTTTGATTATAATTTCATAATTTTTTAGGAATCTCTGCTATTAAAATATGCAAGTTTATTATAATGATTTTCCAAGAATTGACAGAATAATTCTTGTAAAAACAGAGTTTGTTGTTTTTGTGAGAAAAGGCCCCTTGATTATGTGGGAACTATGCCTTAAGACCAGTAAGCTAAACTAAACTTTAAAATCATTGTACATCCTAAGATATTTGATAGATTCTTTTTTATTTATGGCATTTAGAGTAATTTCATTAATAAATATAAAATATTAACAGTTGGAAAAATTTTGCTATCAAACAGCAAATTTTCCAACACAGTGAATATAGGATTTGTTTATTTTTTGTTTTTCATATTCCAGTTAAATTCAGCAGATTTCTGAATAATCTCTATGCATTGGCAAAAATAAAACTGAACTATTTACCTGATATCTTTTTTAGTAATTTTTGCATTAATGATGATTATTTTTACCTGTGAATTCTAGCAAATGAAAATTTTTAAATTGGGTTTAAAAAATACTATAAATTGGATTAATAACTATTAAAAACAGTTCTAAAAAATTACTAAGCAAGTCTTATTGAAAAAAAAATTTTGTTTTTCCTTTTAATTGGTGCATTTCTTGCTTATTAATTGTTCAAGACAAAATTTTATGGCTCATCCCATTGCAGATTCATTTAATTTCAAAATAATTAATGATAATGTTTCCTAACATTTTATTTTACCTCTGATTTTGAAAAATAAAAAGAATATTTTTCATTTGGGATAAATTTGACAATATTTTTGAATTTCTTGTTTTATGTTCAGAAAATACTAAATTTTTATTTACTTCTAGTATTTCATTTGCTCAAAAAATTCTGTTATTAGTGAATTTAAACATGATACAGGATTAATGCTGTAGAATTAAACAACACATTTCTTAAAAAATAATAATAATCTAATATAACAATAATCTTTATTAAATAATAATAATCTTTTCCCTTATCTTTTAACCAGAAAATTCTATGCAATGTAAGGTGCGTGGTAGATTTAATTCTGATTAAATGTACAAGACTAGTGTATCATTTGTTACAAACTTTGTAATCGATATAATAAATAATAATTTTTTTCATCTGATATTTAATTAACAATTAATTATTATAAGTTTATTTCATTGTTATATATTTGCTATTATAAATTTATAAAATTAAAATTTTTCTAATTTTATTGATAAATATCAATATTGAAATATAATTTATGTTTAAAGGCAATACAACAGATGAAAAATGCCAATGATAGGAGTTCTGAAGAGGAAGAAAATGAAATAAGTGAATTTGAAGAAGAAAACGAATCAAAAGTGTACAGTTCAGAAAATCAAGAAGTTTGCAAAGTAACAAATGTACAAAGAACAGACTCCAAAGTAAATTTTAATACCAAGCAAATACTGAAATTTCTAGAAGATGTTGAAATATCCAAAACTGCAGAATCAACTAAAGCAGAGAGTTGCGCAGAATCAACTAAAGCAGAGAGTTGCGCAGAATCAACCAAAGCAGAGAGTTGTGCAGAATCAACTAAAGCAGAGAGTTGCGCAGATTTATATGTGGATATTGCACAAGATGAAAAGTATGCTTGTAGCGAAATGGATAGTACTGCAAGTAAAGCCTCAATTGCTCCTGAAGTAATTTGTTCCAGGATTAGAAAGGAAGTATTGAAGAGAAAACAGAAAGAGAAACGTAGAGTGAAGATTAAAGGTGAAGCCAGTGCAGTGAACAGGTTACGCCGTGAAAATCATGATACTGTTAAAGAAAGTTTTGGTTTTTTTTAACCAATTGAAAATAATTGTAAATGGTTTTCTTTAATTTCATTAAAACACACATTATCATCAGATTTAAGAGTAATAGTTCCACTAGAGACATTCAAATATGACCACTGCACTTTGTAGGAGAAATATTACAGATTGTGACAGAGAGGGCAACTTGTAGAATGATGTCTTAAAGATTCAAAAATTGAGAGATTGCCAATGGGGAGAAAAAGGGGAGGTTAATCTTTCTTGTCAAGATGAATGAGGCGTGCAAGCATAATGTACAGTACAGTACCTGTACATGTTATGTAAAAGTGACCTGTCTAGTGTCAACATTCACAAGCAAAAATAACAATTCTGGTCAAGAACTTCTCCAGGACAGAAACAAAACATGGTACAGTTTATAGTTTGCCATCATCAGTTATCCAATGATAATCTGAGGTCCAATGGCAATCGGACAGACTGGCAAAGTCAGACATAATTATCGGCAGAACAAAGATGAATTCCAAGACAAAAGGGAAACCAACACAGAGGACAAACAAGTTGAGCTAGGGAGAATGACCATATTTTGTCCTCAAATTTCCGGGCTTTTAAGGGATTTATCCCCAAAATTCTTAATTTGATTGGTCCCAAATGTATCACTCTACCTACCAATTGGTCCCTTTCCTGTTTCCAGGTGAAATTAGTCAACCAGATCAGATGTGGGAAAGATGACTCTCTGTTAATCAATTTGACACTTCCATTTGACTTTGTCCACAAGTGTTGTTGATTGAACTTTGAAACCTGCTTGTATCAATATCTGACACGATGACATTTTCTTTTCTGACACCTAAAATTTTTTTTACATTTTTATTAATTACAATGCGATTGTTTTTCTTTTAAAGGAATGCTACATTTCCTTGTTTTGTTTTCAAATTTTGCCATGTCTACAAACATTAGAATCAAAGTTTGATTTTCCTGATTTAGTATTTGAGAATATTGAGTGGTTGACCCCATGAAGTCATGAGTTGGAATGTTCAGAATGTCAAAGTAACATAGCCACAGAGAATCACTAATGAAAAGCAAAAAAGGAATGAATATTGTGTAGGTAGTGATGCTTTTTCCATTTCAAGTTTTTGAAATGAAGTAATTCAAGGTAATCACAGGAGCTTGAATTACTTGTTTGGCAAATATTGATAGCATTTTAACATGTTGAATTTTCCACTAACAAAAAATAATTGCCACTAATTCGAATCACAAACTTCTGAGCTTTTAAATTTTCTTTTCAGTAAACAAATGGACAAAGCAAATATAAACAATTTGATGTAATTAGCTGATGGTGGCTGATTATATTTACTCATTTTGCTGTTCCAGTTTTGTAAAGTGTCACAGGATAAATTCACCAGAAAATAGTTTTTCACATTGTGAATTTGCTTTTGTTAGTGAATGCACGTCTGAACTAAGCTTAGCAATTTCCACAGTGCAAAAGAGCTGAGTGATCAATCAATTATATTTATTTTCTATTTAATTTTTGAGTTTACAGCTTGTATTTTAACATTATTATTATATATTTTATTTTATTATTTGACAAATAAGAAGTGATACAATTAAAAACTTTTCTTACATTCTTTTCAAACAATAAACAGAATCTATCTATCAAAGTTTGAGGTTTTCTCATCTGAGTGGAAAATATATTTCATGATGTTTCATTTATACAGTAGAGTGTCGTTTATCCAAATCAATTGGGAACTGGGGTTGTTTGGATAACTTATTTTTCGGATAACTGATTATGTACAAAAAAAATACATTAACCTATCCCGTGTTGAAATTTTTCTCTGTTGCATGTCGCTTCGCATTGAATTTTCGTCGATGTTAATCCTAATGTAAACTTTGTAAAATAATAATCGTAGCTATTGTATTGTTAAAAATTTTTTCATTTTTTACAAACAAAATAAATATATTGAAAAATATAAAAACAAAAAAATTTATACTTTAGAAGTTGTCGTGCTGAATCAAACGTTTTTGATACTAGATAAACAGTCCTCAGAAAAACAACACACAAAAGTGTGTTGTTTTTCTGAGGACTGTTTGTTTATCTAACACACAAACATAAAAAATATTGGAATAGCCCAAGATATAGCCAAAGATTGCAGCACCATAGCACTAGCGAAAATTTAAATTTTCCGACTGGAATTCTTTCGGATAAACAACACTCTACTGTAATTACATCTGTAGTGAAGTGTAAGAAGGAAAAAAAAAAGTGTGTTAATACTTGATATGGAAAAGAACCTTGTAAACAGCCTACAAAGGGAAGTCAAGGATTTGTAAATTTAATCAATCATCTTACTATAAAGAATTTAGTAATGCAATCAATCTCTTGTAAACTATGTAAAGAATATAGTATAATACTATATTTTTCACAAATAATAAATGATAGACATTCATCACATTTTTCAATGATCTATCAAAGATAAATTTCAATCATTAGGCATTTTAAGGAAAATAGATTTTATTTATTTTTAATGGATCAGTACATATTACTTTTTCTTTCCTTTTCCTGATGCCACAAAAGTGACAGTAGTTGGCTGAGGTTGTCCATATTCCTTGATGGAAATTTTGTTGAGATAATATAATGCCAGAATTGAAAATAAGAAGCTACAAAAATTTAAACAACACAATTTCAATGACAAATTTAATATATCCACCATAACTATATTTATCTAGGTTACAGGCAGTCTTCAACTTTTGGACATTTGAAACTTTTGAACTACTAACTCTTTCATGCACTAAATATAAACCTTACTTTTCATACCTACAGCTGAAAATGTATGAATCAAGCCAATTACTTTTCATATTTTTGGCAGAAATATTTTACATATTGTAACATATTAAGATATAAAATCTCTTATTCATTATATAAAATTTTCCTAACTTTTCAGTTCTCTGGAACTAAAACTCACTTTATAAAATACAATGGGTGATCAGTTAATGAACATAATCCATTCCAAAAGCATGTTCACTATCTGAATTGTTCATTGACCGAGTATCGATTTACCATAGTTTTTTGTGGGAATTTGATTAATTCATTCTGGAGACCCAAAAAAATAAATATAAAATTATATACTTTGCTTTTAGTTTCTTACTATGATTATTTATATGTAATAACAATTTCTTCATTTTCACTTGGATGGCACATCTTTGTATCTCAGATGCAATTTTCGTTACTCCTTTATCTGCTTGAGTCTTTTTGATTATACAGTATCTTTCTTAGCTAAGATTGTATGTACTGTTGAAGTCATCTGCCTATTCTCTACTTTGGCTATTATCTCTTGCTTAGTTTCTATACTGAACACCGTTCTTGACACTCCACTCGTTTTAGGCCCCATAATAATATGTTTTAAAAACTTCAGAGAGCAGAAATTAACTAGTGCAAAAAAGTTTATTTATACAACTGTGGAAGTCTCGTTCCATAAACCATACACAGATGCCATTAAAATACAGTTTTACTGCTTCTTGTGTTCTTTTGTCAGGTGAATACCGACAAAAGAAACATTAACCAATCACCCACTGTATAACTTTTGTATACAACTGTAATACATTACGACCAAAAGTTGAGGAATGCAAGCATATTCATTATATATATATATATATATATATATATAATGAATATGCTTGCATTCCTCAACTTTTGGTCGTAATGTATTACAGTTGTATACAAAAGTTATACAGTGGGTGATTGGTTAATGTTTCTTTTGTCGGTATTCACCTGACAAAAGAACACAAGAAGCAGTAAAACTGTATTTTAATGGCATCTGTGTATGGTTTATGGAACGAGACTTCCACAGTTGTATAAATAAACTTTTTTGCACTAGTTAATTTCTGCTCTCTGAAGTTTTTAAAACATATTATTATGGGGCCTAAAACGAGTGGAGTGTCAAGAACGGTGTTCAGTATAGAAACTAAGCAAGAGATAATAGCCAAAGTAGAGAATAGGCAGATGACTTCAACAGTACATACAATCTTAGCTAAGAAAGATACTGTATAATCAAAAAGACTCAAGCAGATAAAGGAGTAACGAAAATTGCATCTGAGATACAAAGATGTGCCATCCAAGTGAAAATGAAGAAATTGTTATTACATATAAATAATCATAGTAAGAAACTAAAAGCAAAGTATATAATTTTATATTTATTTTTTTGGGTCTCCAGAATGAATTAATCAAATTCCCACAAAAAACTATGGTAAATCGATACTCGGTCAATGAACAATTCAGATAGTGAACATGCTTTTGGAATGGATTATGTTCATTAACTGATCACCCATTGTATTTTATAAAGTGAGTTTTAGTNATAACTACTGTTTGGTGTCGT
Source organism: Centruroides sculpturatus (assembly GCF_000671375.1). Taxonomy (NCBI): domain Eukaryota; kingdom Metazoa; phylum Arthropoda; class Arachnida; order Scorpiones; family Buthidae; genus Centruroides; species Centruroides sculpturatus. The sequence continues at coordinate 20,277 of NW_019384699.1, read as the reverse complement.
TGTCAGCACCACTTGTTATTGATAAATTTAACATAAATTAGTTTTTACTATCGCAAAATAATTTTAATAACTGTATTTATTATTTAACCTTACAAAATCATCTTATTTTATAATGTCTTAGAGAAAACCACATTCACAAATAAAGAGTCTGCAATGTACTGTAAACATGATTAAATGCAGCCTAGTTGAATTTACTATTTAAAATCTATGTAGTGTAGTGTAGATTACAATGATAAAAAATTATAAGCATCACATTTAGTTGTTTGAACTTATTAAACCAAATTGATTTTCCTAGAATATATTCTAGGAAATATATATTTATAAAGCTTAAGATGTGCTATGTGATTTTTAATAAGTTTCAATAAACTTTCAGTTCTTTGATACTGAAAACAGATATTCTTATTCACTTAGTGACATTCTTGGCTTCACTGAAACAATTGCTTTACTTGAGAACTTATCATATTTCTTTCATTTCCTTTCAAAATAAGTTAAATAAGATTTATGAATAACTTTCTACTTGAAAATAACTAAAATCTTCTCACTTGAGTACTGGAAATATATAAATTAAAACTCCAAAACCTTTAAACATCCAGTAGTAATCAATTTAATAATAAACAAACGTTTTCGACTGTACTCTCGGTCTTCATCAGGCTTAAAATCCGTTAGATTCGAACCTGTGCAAGTGTAGAACAATGTTTATGAAATTAATTTTGAAAATTAACTTCGAAAAATGGAACCGCACAAACTGATTTTAGAGAATACAGTTATGCATGCGCATTGCCATGGTGACGGAATGGCATACGTAATACATACAATTATATAAATATATCTAAATATATATAAATAAATACACCAAACGGGGATGTTGTCTTTAATTGCTGGAGTGGGCGTCGCCCGTTACCTCAGCAGTATTTCCAAGCATGGGATACATTGACTGCATCATTAGCGTTAATGCAATTGGTGCGTAACTCGGCTTTGTAAATTTCCAATGCCTCCAGATTTCGTAGGTGTTCCAGTCGATGAGAAAGTTTGATCAGTTTGGCCTCATGTAGGTCAGCTCTTATGCCGGGATCAGTGGCATACGTCGAAAACGTTTGTTTATTATTAAATTGATTACTAATGGACGTTTAAAGGTTTTGGAGTTTTAACTTGAAAATAAAAATAATTTGATTAATTTAAAGTCAGAAATTGTAACATCTTAATTTTATTTGGATTGGTTATACAAACATGTTCTAAATCTATACACATTGAAACTTGTTTAAAATAATAATGAAAAAATGAAAAAAAAAAAAGTGGGCACAAATGATTGTTTTTCACACCATAAAAATAAATTTTTAAATCATGTCACTTTTGACTTTGAATTTTTTAAATACTTATTTGGATACACTAAAAGCAAGCTCAACTTGACTGATCAATAATTCTTTGTGGAAAATATGGGATGTTCCAAGATTTCAACTAATAACATACAATTTTATCAGTCATCTTTTTTAGAACTAATTTATTTATCTTTAATATTTACAAATTTTATAACTGCCAATTTCTAATGAGTTTTTTGATTACACTTAAATATTGAATATGTTCATACTTTTCAGTTAATACTAATGTTGATTATCATCATTGTTATTAAACATTATAAATTAAGTTAATCAGTTTTGAAATATTTTCATCATCAGTTAATCCATAAAAATTGTTCCGAGTAAGAATATTAAATAGAAAAATTAACATGTTTAAACTTACCATGTTGTGATACACACTCTATGTACAAAAGCTGATGCTGCCATTGCAATTACCATGGAAATGACAACTAAAAATATAAATATCCTTTTTAATTCCTAAATTATAAAATTGTATACAGGTATACCTTGAGTTACGTCATTCTCGATTATACATCGTTTGTCAAAAAAATTAAACCTCACTTTTATTTTTCCATATAAGTCATTTTATTTGACTTTACGTCTGTCCGCCACAAATATTGAAATTGTAATATCACTAGAAAAGTGTTAAAAGCACATAATATTTACTGTAAATGTACAGTGGTACCTCAGGATATGAAATTAATCCGTTCCGAAACTGAGATCGTATCATGAAAATGTCGTAAGGTGGATCATCTTTTCCCATACGATTACATGTAAAACCAAATAATTCGTTCCAACGCGAAAAACATACTCAAATTAAAGCCAAGTAATACATTAAAAAAAATAACTGTAGTAAGAAAAACAAATGAAAAATGCAAACTAATGTAACGTCGCATGGTGAGTTTTTGTTCGTGAGCAAAAATATGTTCGAATTTCATGTCGTATCCTGAAAATTTCGTATGCTGGGGCGTTCGTAACCTGAGGTACCACTGTATGTGTTTTAATATGATTTTAATATAATCATAAATCGTAGAGAACGAAATATGAAAACATCTGTGACTCTGTGTTATCATCTTATTAAATGGTCTTTAAAAGCTCAATATTGGCATTTTCCATGGTAGTCCTCAATAACTACTGTTTGGTGTCGTTGTCAGCACCACTTGTTATTGATAAATTTAACATAAATTAGTTTTTACTATCGCAAAATAATTTTAATAACTGTATTTGTTATTTAACCTTACAAAATCATCTTATTTTATAATGTCTTAGAGAAAACCACATTCACAAATAAAGAGTCTGCAATGTACTGTAAACATGTACAGTATGTATTCAATACATGTAAATATACATGTATTCATAAATTTAGATTACTTTTTTTCCTGTACTATATTAAAAATAAAATTTATTTGTTTGTAAGATTAAAATAGATTCTTATTAATCATACATTTATAAATAAAATACAGAACTGGGAATGGTTATTTGTGGTTTAGCCTAGTGACAAGTAAATTCGACTTAAGTCGCCTCTCCTGGAACCAATTACCAACGTAAGGCGAGGTATACCTGTAAATTGAATTTACATTATATAATGATATATACTTACCTTCAGGAAACAGTTTAGTTTGAAATGTTTTCCCAAACAAACTTGTTTCAAGATTACCAACAGCCTAAACTGGTTAAGGTCTTAAATTCATTCTTTTTTTAACTTAAAACTCATTATATTATATTTTAGAAAAGTTTATAGTTATACAAAGTTTAAAACAAGACACTAAAGTTTCACTGTTAATTTTATTATTTTATTTAAAACTTCAGATTTGAAGATATAAAAACAGTAAAGTGATAAAGTTTTGGTGAGAAAAAAGATCACAATTTGTCTCCACTGGAAACTTCCTAAATGGATAAAATAGTGTTGATTGGACTGATATTAACAAGTTCCCATGTAAGAAATTCCAAAATGAGGAAATTTTAACACACATCTTATGGTGTAAATGCTGGGACTAGAAAATTTGGACTTCTTATACAGGAATACCTTTCATGTGAAAGTTTTTAATTGGGTTCTAGTGTATATATATATATAAAATATACAACTAACCTGATAATTACTTCAAATGTTAAAACAAATAACCAGACTCCTTTACCAGGCTAATAGCCTGGTAAATAACCAGACTCCTTTACCAGGCTAATAGCCTGGTAAAGGAGTCTGGTTATTTGTTTTAACATTTGAAGTAATTATCAGGTTAGTTGTATATTTTATATATATATATACACTAGAACCCAATTAAAAACTTTCACATGAAAGGTATTCCTGTATAAGAAGTCCAAATTTTCTAGTCCCAGCATTTACACCATAAGATGTGTGTTAAAATTTCCTCATTTTGGAATTTCTTACATGGGAAGTTGTTAATATCAGTCCAATCAACACTATTTTATCCATTTAGGAAGTTTCCAGTGGAGACAAATTGTGATCTTTTTTCTCACCAAAACTTTATCACTTTACTGTTTTTATATCTTCAAATCTGAAGTTTTAAATAAAATAATAAAATTAACAGTGAAACTTTAGTGTCTTGTTTTAAACTTTGTATAACTATAAACTTTTCTAAAATATAATATAATGAGTTTTAAGTTAAAAAAAGAATGAATTTAAGACCTTAACCAGTTTAGGCTGTTGGTAATCTTGAAACAAGTTTGTTTGGGAAAACATTTCAAACTAAACTGTTTCCTGAAGGTAAGTATATATCATTATATAATGTAAATTCAATTTACAGGTATACCTCGCCTTACGTTGGTAATTGGTTCCAGGAGAGGCGACTTAAGTCGAATTTACTTGTCACTAGGCTAAACCACAAATAACCATTCCCAGTTCTGTATTTTATTTATAAATGTATGATTAATAAGAATCTATTTTAATCTTACAAACAAATAAATTTTATTTTTAATATAGTACAGGAAAAAAAGTAATCTAAATTTATGAATACATGTATATTTACATGTATTGAATACATACTGTACATGTTTACAGTACATTGCAGACTCTTTATTTGTGAATGTGGTTTTCTCTAAGACATTATAAAATAAGATGATTTTGTAAGGTTAAATAACAAATACAGTTATTAAAATTATTTTGCGATAGTAAAAACTAATTTATGTTAAATTTATCAATAACAAGTGGTGCTGACAACGACACCAAACAGTAGTTATTGAGNAGTAAATGTGAAAAATTGTAAAATAATATAGGCCTAATTTGTTATACATATGTATTATCTAAGATTTTATTAAACATTTTTTTCTAAATTATTGTTTTCTTTAGTCTCCGGCCCCAATTAAAAATTATTTGTATGTATTTATATGCAAAATTATACCCCGACTTACGCGGTTACCGCTTGGTCCCACCTATTGCGTAAGTTCGGGGTATTACTGTACGTACATCTACACCCTGTATGGCTTCCTTTCCAATATATTTGGGAACTTAACATTACTAATAAGTTAACAAAAGAAGAAAACACATTTTTACGCCACATATTTTAACATTACAATTAGATGGAAGAAAATGTTTACATAACTTATTAGGTGGGGTCAGGATGACCCCAAAGCAAAAAGTTTAAGCTTGTGTAAAAAATGTGGAACAACAGTGAAACACACATACATTCCAACGGCTCAAGGACAACTAACTTGAAGGTATCTTGAGTCTCAACCACTGGCACTGGCTGACAGACTAGTAGAAGCCAGTCAAGGTTTTACTGGGGTTGCAGTGCCCCCACCTCACGGGTTAAGGGTTAAATTTCAACTATAAAACGACATGTTAACATATTTATTCCTTTTATTACATTTGATAATTTGCCTATTCATATTATTTGAATGAATTATTTTCAAATATTTTAAACATATATCTTTTGAAAGATTTAGTTTTTTTTATATATGTATCTTAGAAAGTTGTATGAATCAATACATGTTATCTTTTAAGATACAGTAATACCCCGAACTTATGCAATAGGTGGGACCAAACAATAACCACATAAGTCGGGGTATAATTTCACAATTTGTATAAAATCCAAGTTGGATGTATGTAAGCTAATAAATGTTCTCGTTAATCTTTTCTCATCTTTTGATTCGTTCACAGTTACAAGAAATCACCACATAAGAGTCTCTTAAGTCTCCGTAGATATAACAAACACAGAAATAAATAACACAAAATAATCTTTGTGATTACTCAGGATTTATTTCTTCATAATTTGAAGTTTGGACTATTTACAAAAAGATTGTAACTATTATGCAAATAATGTAGATACTCGTAACTACCACTAGAGGGCCAGAAGCAGTTTAAAAGAATGGATAAAAATGATAGTGTGAAGAATTTCTTTGTGTTTTTAATTGTAAAAGTGTCAGAACCTACAGAGAAAGGCTGACACTTGATCTTTTTTAACCATTGTGATTTTTTACCAATTTTTACCTGTGTTTTAAGAAGAGTTCTTCAAAGCAGAAAATTTTTTGTGACTTACTTCTATGGTAGTGTAATAAGGATAAAGATGGATTCAAAAGTTAATTTTGACTTTTTGTAAATAGTCCAAACTTCAAATTATCAAAAAACACAAAATAAATTGTAGCTATGTGTCGATTCCGTGCGACACATCCGAACATGTAAGCTGAACAATAGTGTGGGGGGAGTGAGTAATCAAGAGTTGCGTGGGGCTCAAACAAAAGATGAATCGATGAGATTTGAAAATCACGTAACTCCGGGTTTGTGTAAGTCGAGGTATTACTGTATGTTGATTTATTAAATAACAAAGACAATAATAAAATTTCAAGATACAAAATAATCCATCTCCTTATGTGAATATGAAATTATTTCTAAAAATATTATAATCAAACAAATTTTCAATTATACAACAATATAATATTTAAATAACAAAAACTTAAAAGAGTAACTGTTGAATTATTATAAATTTCTCTACTTAAACAAAAAATAATTTATTTAAAAAATCACTAAGACTAGCTCAAACTTAAAATTGTGTGTGGTGCATGTTATGAGATTTTATTAAAAAGTAATTTTTATATTATTATTTATTATAAAATGGCCTAAAGCTTATTTTTAAGAGTAGGAGTATGTATGTTTTTAAAAAATTATAAATACTAACAACAAATAAAATTTTCATTAAGTCCAGTCCCACTCAAGATATGACACATGAACCCCCTCTATTTTGCTATCCCATGATCTTTAATTACCATTTTTAACTGCATCAATACATCATCTATAGAAATAACTCTTGCAAAGTTTCAAAATTTTTCTTTCCTTTCCTGAGATGTAATGTAAAACAAACAAATACTCAATTTTTAAGGGATTTTTTTTCTTTTTACATTTTTGGACTTGAATGTCAAAATATCAGGAAATACAAAAAACAGGAGGGTCAAAATTTGACTGATCACCATACTTTCCCTATTTATATTGTTTAACAACCAGGAAAGTAAAATTAAAACTAATTAAATAATCTTGAAAAAATCATTCAAAATTTTCAAGGATACAGTCAGCAGCAATATAAACAACAAAGATCCCAAATAACCACCAACAATGGTCATGAATTGGCTAGAAACAAGATGCGCTCTGTATACTTGCATAGCAGCAAACAGAAGAACAAACAGGGATAAGGAAAGAAGACATGATGTTCCACTAGACATAGCTACAAAAATAAAGAAATAAAATTGTTTTAAATTGATAAATTAAAATAAAATCTTATATATTTTTTTTT
>NW_019384699.1:8399-12890 GCF_000671375.1 Centruroides sculpturatus | reverse complement strand
CCATTTGTAATATTTATGGTGTGTTTTTTTTTTTTTTTTTTTGCTCATTTGGAATGCTGATCTGCAGGTTACTAAACATTTAGTTTGACTGCATAAAATCCTGCTAAGAAATCAATTAACCAAATATTAAAAATTATAAATGTATGTATGTATATATTATTTTAAGAAATTGCAAATATATCTGTCTTCAATCTTGATAAACATGTGTAAAATGCATTCACAAATGCTGACTTCCTATAAATTAAATCTGCTGATTTAAATTTCTGTTTTTTCAATAAATAACAAGCCTATGAGTGCAGCACTAAGCAGAAAATTTGCATGTGACTATATGATATGCACCAAAGTGACACCCCATATAAAGCGAACATCCATAGCCTCAGTCATTTGTTTGAGTGATTTTGTTGAACAATGTGGAGTAATCAGGTTCCTTGTTACAGAAGGTTGCAGACCCAATGCAATTCATTGGCAAATGCATCAGGTGTATGGTCTATACACCATAAGCCTTGCCCAGGTGGAGGTGTGGGCCAAAAGATTTCAGGAAGGACATTCAAGTATGAAGGACAAGCAACAATTGGGACCTCAGCATGTAGCCACACCACAGAATGTGCAAATGGTGGAAGGATCTGCTATAGCAGTTTAGTTGGGAGGTTCTTGAACACCCTCCCTATAGTCCCGACCTGTTACCCTGAAACTTCCATGTTTTTGGGGCACTTAAAGGCAGACAATTTTCCTCAGACACTGAAGTGCAAGATGTTGTCCGACATTGGCTCTGCCAGTGTCCTGCTACCTTCTTTGAACAGGGCATAACTTGGCTGATGTCACAAGGGATAAGTGCCTTAACAATCAGGGCAATTATTGTTGAAATAAATCATTTCTATTTCATGCTGTTATGTTTGGCTAGTTATTTATTGAACACCCCTTATATATCATTTTATAAATCTGGATATTGAATCAAGATGTTGAAAATGCAGATAGAATATCTGCATTTTCAACATCTTGATTCAATATCCAGATTTATAAAATGATATATAAGGGGTGTTCAATAAATAACTAGCCAAACATAACAGCATGAAATAGAAATGATTTATTTCAACAATAATTGCCCTGATTGTTAAGGCACTTATCCCTTGTGACATCAGCCAAGTTATGCCCTGTTCAAAGAAGGTAGCAGGACACTGGCAGAGCCAATGTCGGACAACATCTTGCACTTCAGTGTCTGAGGAAAATTGTCTGCCTTATTAAAAAATAATATATTTATATAACATTAATAAAAACGTTCCATCTGTTAGTTGATAGCATTATATTTTAAAGTTTTTTACAGGCAAATTTATGTATAAAAAATTAAGAGCACATTGCCTTAATTTTAAATAAATTAATGAAAACTTTTCTTATATAACAATTTTTTCACTTTTGTTTAACATTTGCATTAACAAAAGATAAATTGTATGTATTAAAAATATATTGAAGAATACAAAAAAATTTGTCTTCACATCTGTTGTTACACAACACCAGCAACAAACCAATAAACATACAATCTTCACTTGCAGAATTAAAACAAATAGTTCATTAAAATGAACTATTTGTTTTAATTTATAGTATCATTAATAGAAGACTTTCTAAAACAATTTACATTATTCACCGAGGAATATCCTCAAATAAAAGGTCATCCATAAGACTGTGTTTATTGGTTTGTCACTGGCAGTGTGTAATGATGGATTGTGAAGACAAATTTTTTGTATTCAATATATATTCAAATTACCATTGGTTATTCTTATAATATATATGTTATCTTTAATAGTATAGCATATGTTGTTATGATTTGAAACTCAAGACAATCTAATGTTTATGATATGTTCCCTGGCACTTCAAAAAAAACATATTGAATAAAATCTTAAAGGATAAAGATGGCTTCCCTAACATTATTAAAATAATGTATTATACATTATTAGTATATCTTGTGCTAATAGCTAGCTATCCAAACTTAACAAGAATATAGGAAAAATATCTATAAATCGTATTAAATATTTATTGCTCTAGATACAAACTTATTTTAACATTTTTAATGAAATGCTGCATCAAGTTAATTTTTTAAAATAATATAATGTTTAATGATATTTCAAATAATAATGAATGACTTAACTATTTTTGTCTGTTTTTGAAAAATGTTTCTTCAGATATTACATATCTGTAAGAAAACAATAGCTTAAAATGACAATTTAGAACACATTTAAGAAATAAACAAGAAAATTATTTAATTGTTTTTGTTGTGTTCATGTATTTTTGTTGTGAATAAGCAAAGATACAGAATAGAATTTTTAATAAGATCATGAAGCTTAAAATGCAACTAAAATTAATATTGGGTACTTCTGTCAAAAGAGAAGAAACAATGCATCTCTAAAATTTATCAGAACAGCATTTTTTCATCAGCATCAAGAAGGAAAAAAAAAATCAAGTAAGCCAACTTCTTTTCTTGTAGCTGCCATCACTCTTTATTCTGCTTGGATTAATATGATTTGCATATATTGATAGAAATAGTTCACTAGATCAGTGATTCTCAACCAATGTGCTGCAAAATTTTTGAAGTGCCGCCACTGCGAATACTCATACATAAGCGACGTCAGACAAGTTCAATCGGTTCAACCTTTCTAGGGCGCATTTGGAAATTGTAATTGGTATTACTGGTAAATGCCTGTAGTTACAAGGCATTTAGAAAATGTGACCTAAATAACCAACTGTTGTTTAAAAATCATTGTCATGACGTCACTGGTTTTCCCGTGGTACTTACCAAAGTAACCATGTGTGCCGCCAAATTTTTAAATTATTAAAAGTATACCGTGACAAAAAAAGTTGAGAATCACTGCACTAGATAATATCATCCTAATACACACCCACACCACAACTATGATAAATGATTGGACTAAATTTGGATATAATGATTATAAATTAGAAATGAATTTGGCACTAGAGTGAGGTATTAGGTGTCAAATGCCTCACTCTAGTGTCAAATGTATATATACACACACCAGTTTATCATTTTCTGAAAAAAAAAGGAAAAATATATCAAGAACTAAAGCCAACAGTAAAGTTATGATAATGAGTCTATTATTTTAACTTTTATTATATGATTCATGAAAATGTGCTTGGAGTTTAACTAATAAATATAAATGGGAAACTTGGTTATTAATCTTATTCTTTTAGTATTTTCTTATAACTTTTTAAAATATAATTTTATTGTTTGACTAATTACTGTTACTTAATTATTTTTGCAAATATGTATGACTTCACATAAAATGAAACAATATACATGTAAAGTAATTTCTTATATGAACTAACAACTTCATTTTCAAGAAAGATCTTTCCACCCTATTCATTATCTTTAAGGTGAAAAGAGGTGAAATGGTTGGCTGCCAGATATACAGTACATTTGTAATGAAATTTATTTATCTTAATTTAATATTCTCCTCTAATTTTTCTTGATTTTGGATATTGAATCAAGATGTTGAAAATGCAGATAGAATATCTGCATTTTCAACATCTTGATTCAATATCCAGATTTATAAAATGATATATAAGGGGTGTTCAATAAATAACTAGCCAAACATAACAGCATGAAATAGAAATGATTTATTTCAACAATAATTGCCCTGATTGTTAAGGCACTTATCCCTTGTGACATCAGCCAAGTTATGCCCTGTTCAAAGAAGGTAGCAGGACACTGGCAGAGCCAATGTCGGACAACATCTTGCACTTCAGTGTCTGAGGAAAATTGTCTGCCTTTAAGTGCCCCAAAAACATGGAAGTTTCAGGGTAACAGGTCGGGACTATAGGGAGGGTGTTCAAGAACCTCCCAACTAAACTGCTATAGCAGATCCTTCCACCATTTGCACATTCTGTGGTGTGGCTACATGCTGAGGTCCCAATTGTTGCTTGTCCTTCATACTTGAATGTCCTTCCTGAAATCTTTTGGCCCACACCTCCACCTGGGCAAGGCTTATGGTGTATAGACCATACACCTGATGCATTTGCCGATGAATTGCATTGGGTCTGCAACCTTCTGTAACAAGGAACCTGATTACTCCACATTGTTCAACAAAATCACTCAAACAAATGACTGAGGCTATGGATGTTCGCTTTATATGGGGTGTCACTTTGGTGCATATCATATAGTCACATGCAAATTTTCTGCTTAGTGCTGCACTCATAGGCTTGTTATTTATTGAAAAAACAGAAATTTAAATCAGCAGATTTAATTTATAGGAAGTCAGCATTTGTGAATGCATTTTACACATGTTTATCAAGATTGAAGACAGATATATTTGCAATTTCTTAAAATAATATATACATACATACATTTATAATTTTTAATATTTGGTTAATTGATTTCTTAGCAGGATTTTATGCAGTCAAACTAAATGTTTAGTAACCTGCAGATCAGCATTCCAAATGAGCAAAAAAAAAAAAAAAAAAACACACCATAAATATTACAAATGG
>NW_019384699.1:0-7435 GCF_000671375.1 Centruroides sculpturatus | reverse complement strand
GCTAGTGATGTGGCGCTACAATATTTGGCTATGTCTTGGCTACTTTAATATTATTTTTACGTGTTTTAGCTGGTAACACTGGATCGACCATGAAAGGGAGCCAGTATTTAAATGAGGTTTAATTTTCTAATTTTTAATGATACAATAGCGACGATTATTATTTTAAAAAATTTGATAGGCTTAACATGGAGGAAAATTCAATGGAAGTAGGTTAATAGCGATATACTAATATACTAATTACATGGGATATAATAATATACTACACTAATAATGGATTTTTTCATACTTTTCGGTTATCCGACCAACCCCAGTCCCCAATTGAGTCGGATAATCGATGCTCTACTGTATTTCTTCAGTTTCATTTTCATTAATTTAACTTATATCTTCCAATAAACAAAACATTGAATAAATTAGTTTGTTGTTGCTACCATATGACATCAATAAAACTGATAATTGTAATAATAATGTCCTTCTTTTATGATCATTATAAACATTATAAGATAAAGACCAATTTGACTTTCTTTTTACCATTTTTTTAAATATAATTAATATTGTCGCCATGGTAACAGCTTTCGGAAGATATCAATACCACGTGAAAAAATGAAGATTAAACATCTATTGTAGCACTTTTTCACCATTCTTTATAAAAATTAACACAGTAGTCTCTCGAAAACTCGGCCTAATGTGGACCGAAGGGTGGCCGAGTTTGTGAAAATGCCGAGTTATTGGGAATGGGGTTAAAAAAAATAAGTATGAGTGTTTCCTCAGAAAATACTGTACTGTACTTGTATGTATTATTTACTTGAGAATACAACAGAGAATAAACTGCCCAAATACTCTTAAACAAAGGAAAAGTATGTCCTTTATGAAGGCATAGAGCCTTTACTACATGAAAATGAAAATTAATGAATACACCGTGTACAGTAATTTACCTTATAAGACACACCTCAGAAAAATACTTTATGAGGCATAAAGCTGTCTATAATGAAAATTAATTAACTAAGGATTTTTTTGCCCTGCCAGGGTGTGGCCGAGTTATCCGGACTGCCAGGTTATCAAGTGCCGAGTTTTTGAGACTATTGTGTGTATATATATATATATTTTTTTTTTATTCCAATGAAACCTTGTTTTATATTTTGTTGCTTACACAGACACAATGCAGTGACAATTTTCAAACACTAGGCAAATTTTTCATCTTTTTATTCAGTTGGTAAAAAGATGTCTGTGTAAGCAACAAAAATTAATATCTTATAATAAAAATCAGAATGTATGAAAATAAGTTTTTGTAAAATGCAATCCTGTCCAAAAAATGAACATAACCATTAATTTGTCCTATTTCTTAGAAATTACAAATCAGACCAGTATGAAACTTAACATACAATGAGCAATTATTTATTGTGACATTGTCACAATGTTGAGCTGCATTTTTAATCATATTTTTAATTTATTTAATTTAGTATATGCTCTCCACCTCAAATTAGTAGTGGCTTGCTCCTGTACATCATACTTTTCCTTTAATAATAGAGTTGTGCCAGTCATAAATCTAGCACCTTTCAGGGAAAAATTTTTGAATTGAAATAACATGATTTCTGGTTTGCATAGGAAGTTCGTATCAGGGCTGTGGAGTTGGAGTTGGGAGGAATTTCTGTCCAGAGGAGTTGGAGTTGGAAAAAATGTGTTAACTCCAACGCCAGTATTTTAAATTTAATTTAGTTAATTTAGTTTTTTTTTATTTAAATGAAAGAAAATTTATTTTATATTTAATAATTTTTTAAAATGTTTTTGTATTTTGTTATAATTAATTTATTTTAAATATAAAATGCAACAATTTAATTTATTAAATATGTATCAATAGTTTTCTTTGTAGTATTTATATTTAATATTTAAATTATTTTGACCCAATTGAATTTGAATATTTTTGATTCATTCCTTTATTATCCCCACTCTAAATAAGTACTCTATTTTTTTGAATGAGCCAGACTAATTGATCAAAGTACATACAGGTATACCTTGACTTACGTCGTTTGTCAAAAAAGTATATGGAAAAATAAAAATCATGTTTAAGTCATTTTATTCGACTTTACATCTGTCCTCCACAAATACTGAAGTCGTAATATCACTAGAAAAACGTTTAAAGCACATAAAATCATATTAAAATACTGTATATACATTTACAGTACATTTACATGTACTGTATTTATAGTATCTGCATTTGTAAATTTAGATTACTTTTTTCTGTACTATATTAAAAACTAAAATTTATTTGTTTGTAAGCTTAAAATAGATCTTTATTAACCATATACTATTAAAAATGCATTAATAAATAAAATACAGAACTGGGAATGGTAATTTATAGTTTAGCCTAGTGACAAGTAGATTCAGAGACAAGTAAATTCGACTTACGTTGCCTCTCCTGGAACCAATTACCGACGTCAGACGAGGTATACCTGTAATTTTCTTTTCTATTCTGAATAAGGGGCTGAAGTAGCTAGGTCACACACTTTTTAGTTGGATTAACTTTTCTGGAAAGGTGAAATTAAAGTGCAAAAGCTGTAGAATAAAGATGTGTAGATGTAGAATTTTATCGCTCCCCCTTTTTTCTCTTATTAAATATTTGTTAAAAATTAATTTTTTTATACAAATAAATAACAATATTAAGTTAAATATTAAAAATACTAACTATAAAAGTATTTGTCCCAGGGTCCTTTCAAAGTTCAGAGTAGGGTAACCCCCTATGAGTGCTTCTGCCCCCCATCAAATGACTTTGTATTTAATTTTGCTGGAATCGGGAGTCAGAGTCAGCCTACTAAAATTATCAGGAGTTGGAGTCGAGTGTTTTTTTATTGATTCCGCAGTCCTGGTTCATATATACTGTAGTTAATTGGGGCCTCCTGCCCAAGGTTTCCATATCTGGTCTCATCTTTCATCTATCTAACTCCATCTCAAGATTAAGGAACAGAGACAGATGGATGACAGTGGGATTTATAGGTCTATCATTTTTTTCAAATTGCAGCTTGATCAGAACTTTGTACTCTTTACATAACAAAACAATTGCTGTGGAAAAATTTTACATCACATCAATAACAGCAAAGTATTAGGTATTGTCAAATAGTTATACCATATTGATTATTTTTCTGTACAAATTATTTCTTCTCCATGCACAGTGATTGCTCAATGCCAGTCATATTTTGTCAGAAGCAAAATACACTTGGTACTTTTCTTTTAACAGGATGCCAGCTGATATGTACTGTACAGCAACAGGTAATATTCAAGCTCTGAATGAGGGGTTTCACACCATCCTCAGAATTGTTGGCCCTTTGCGAGACACTAGTCATCTAAACTTTTTCCTGTACTTATTTAAATCAAATATATCCACTGCCTTGGACAAGTCCAATTTCCTCACTTCTGAATTTTTGATAGCCATTGAACTCCTCAGATAATTCTTTATAAGTTTTAGTTTAGAAACTGAATGTTTAGCAGAAGTTATAATGACAGTTATTGTAAGAAATAATAGAAAAGCCATGCAACACCAGGCAAACTGTTACAGGATAAAAGTGCATGATTTTCAATCATAAGTAGGTCTACTAATTCTTTCACTGTCATTCTTTGGACAATGTCTTTCTCTTAGCAAGACCTGAATGCAAGCAGTTTCATTGGAAACAATGATAATAAATCATCATCACATCTGGTGAAAAGTTTTTCTGCAGCTGCATACAATTCATCACCATTAGTTAAGAAAAATAGTATCATATCTAATACTCAAGTCAACTTGTAAGCTGTGATATTATGTCTAAAGTAGCATAGAAAACACAATCTGTTCTCTGTAAAAGGTATGCTCTGGTCTTCACATAATTCTTTAAAACACCACATCTTTTTTCAGGAACATTATTGGCAATCTTCCAATTTTAGCTATTTTTCAGGGCTTGCTTATAAAATTCATCAGACTTTTCTTTTGATCGTGAAAGATTTTTTTTTAGTTTTTTTTAATAAGGTAGAAGCTTTGCTTAGCTCTTGCTTAGACAATTGAAGCAACTTCAAAACATAGTTAGTGGTTTTCAGAATATGCAATATCGTAATGATGAAATTGAATATCTCAAAATGAAATTTCAACACCTTTGCCTCTATAACCTCACAATTGTTCTTACTTAAAAAACTGATTTATGTAAAAAAACTTTTACATCTAAGTGCCGATAATGTACTAATGGCTGCGGTCACCAATGAGTCGAGATTAGAAGTCATAACTAATAAACCAGAACGTGCATACTTAACATAATACAAATGCCGATCAACCCTGACTCTCAACTCTTTGTTGACTAATACAGCCTTAAGCAGTCACGCCTCTACAAGTTCTGGAGCCGTAACTACTTCTGAACCCCATGCAATTGCACAGTTTGCACAAATGACAATTAAATTATTGATGGGCCTGTATATTTTACTTGTGCTTTTTAACAAAACATTCTACTATTTTCTAGGTATTTTTATTGACTGGAAATGTTCACATTGATTTTCCACTTTTTAATTTTTTGTTCTATTACTGGATTGTACAATTATGCTTATTTTTTCGATGTGATTGTAAAATACAATGTATATACATAAAATAAAAGTAAATTATCCAAAAACTTTTTTGGTCTTAGTTCTGCTTTAATCCAGCTACAGGGATATAAATGATTGACAACCCTTACAAAAGATCCTTTTTCTATTATTAGTATTATTATAGATGTAATGAATTTTGAATATTTTTTTATAGCTCAAACAACAGCCTGACAAACTGTAATTCTGCAATTATAGCAGTCATACCGGTTATAACTCACAAATATAAATATCATTATTAAAATTCCAAAATGAGTAACGAAATAAAGAAATTTCTTAAACTACCGAAAATATCCGAATTAAATATCCTCACCCATTTTAAAAATCAAGTTGAAGTATAAACTTCCACGTTGAATATCATACGATAACGCTTTCGATGGAAGCGACACTCTACACATTTCATTCATTTTTTTTTTAAATTTAATTATATTAAATTTGAATTTATGAAATTATTTATTTAAAAAATTATATATATTATTGTAAAATATATAAAGTTTAATTAATTAATTTTTTAATTGATTGTTTGGAAATTGTTTTAATTGTATTTCTTCATCGGTGTGTTTATATGAAAGATGATAACACAAGTAGTTTATAAAATTTGATTATCTGTATAATGTGAAACGTAATAATGTAATATTTAGTTTTAACTACTTATTTAAACTTAAATATTTTCTAACCGGAAAAATTGTTGCATCGAAATTTTGTATTGTATGAGTTTAACAATTCTCACCCACGGCTGCCACAACATTTTGTAATGGCGCTAGTGAAATGTAAACAACACGGCTACGAATTGAGGATAAACACGTGTAGATATTTTTAAATTTTGTATTAAAACAATGATTCGATATTGTTCTTTGTCCTGTGTAAATATAAACAGGGAGATTATTATAATGAACAGAAACTTCGCTTTCACAAGTTTTCGGTAGAAATCAAATTTTATAAAGTGAGTTACGAAGTTAAAGTTTGGAAACAGAGTATAACGAAGTCGGCGATGTCTGCTCGGCAGTGGAATAAAAAGTTACTTAGTTTAGGCTGTGACTATTATTCGTCTTGCTGTATAGAAAAAAAAAAGGCATTTTGAAAAAGATATTACAATGCTTTACGTTTATTTCGATCTTCGTTATTACTTTTTTAAAATTTCAGTAATTCTCAAACCTACTTCCAGCTTTTTACAAAGCAATGTTACTTTTATTCAAGCAATTCTTTTTACATTTTTATTATCACGGGTAGGTGGTATTGAAAGTAAAACATGTGAAGTAGGTCGAATAACTTTTCATAAAATTTCACATCCTTTAATCACAACAATTTCTTTATCAAAATTCGAAAAACGTCAAAGGTGTCATTTCTGCAGACCTAAAATTGCCAAAGACATTATAATTTGAGCATAACACTTGTATTTCTTTGTAACTCAATATGTCCAATACCTAATTATTAAGTTATGGTAATGCAACACTTGGGCGATCTGCTAGGGGAATACCTTCTGGGAGGTCTTTTTAAGGGTAACTGGTCCGTATTCAGGCGTTACAGATGTGGAGAAAACCCGGAAAACTCCACTGCGTCCTGGCGAGGCGCGAATCCACGATCGAACTCCCAGTGTTCAGGGAACGGAAACACTTGGCCACTGGTGTTCCTACCTAATTATTATACAATAATTAACAAATTATTGGGCTGCTATTTGAAAAAAAAAAAAATGTAGACATATAAATTCCTACTGTCGCTGTCTGTCCGTCTTTCCTTAATCTCGACAATGGTGTTAGATAAATGAACTTCAAGACAAGATATGGAAAGCTTGCGGGCAGAAGTCCCTAGTTAACTATATATAAACTTTCGATGTAAACCTAAAGAATGTTACTTCAATTCAAAAATTTTCTCCCGGAAGGTGTTAGATGACCGGAACGATTCTATTGCTAACGGAAAAGTATGATGTACAGAGGCAAGCCACTACTAATTTGAGGTGGAGAGCATATATTTTAAATTATATAAATTAAAAATATGATTTAAAATTGCAGCCCAGCATTGTGACGATGTCGCAATAAATAATTTGCTTTTATTAGGGTACTGCTTGCAAAACCTGCGACTTCGCCCGCGGAGGTTTTGCAAGCAAACCCCATTTATATTCAGTATTTCAACAACCATAGTAATTGTTATATAACACCTACCGCTGAAAATAATGAGAATTGCTCAAAATCAAACGAACTATTCTCAATCTGATCAATTTTCTGGAACGTTTACAATCGTTCTATAATCGAACCAATGTGCAATAAAAAATTCGAATTTAAAACGGTTCGAACATTTGATTAAAATATCGAAATATATAAAAACATTTATAATAATGTCTGAAATGTTATCAATTTAATACACCTAAGTACTCAATGAAGACTAAACGTAGTTGAAAACAAAAAATCGCATCTAAAATACTACAGTAGCAGTGGCGTGCCGTCCTTGTAAGCGGCAGAAGCGCCGCTTCCCATGTACAGGTAACCCCCGTATAACACGGCACTTCTATAGCACGGATTCGCTCTAACACGGTTCGAGAATTGGTACCATCCCCCGTATAACACGGTACTTTTATAGCACGGATTCACTCTGACACGGTTCGAGAAATGGGTAAAACCCTCGTATAACATGAAATGTAATAAATTTTTACATACTTAAGTACTAATAGTTCACGAAAATTATTATTTTCGTGAACTATTAGTACTTCAGTGTGTAAATTTTCTTTTCTCGTCTCCATACACATGGTCCTTCGCGAAAATTGTTTCAATTTTGCCAGATCTCGACGCTTCTGCTTCTGGTGTTGCCAGATGTTTTTCCGTTTTTCCATAAGTGCTTAGCACCATATAAG
>NW_019384698.1:500438-511924 GCF_000671375.1 Centruroides sculpturatus | reverse complement strand
CTAGGCGAACAGAGTATAAGGCTCTAGTTTAGTAGTGTTACAGAGTATAATACGTATATTTTAATATATTTTTTAAAAGAAACAAAATCACTGAGAAATGTTACGTGTGTTTAACAACGGGTTCGGAAAACTTTGAAAATGTTAACAACGGGTTCGGTCGAACCTGTGCGAACCTGCTGAATATCACCGCTGTACCCGTAGCTTTACATATGATATGATGAAACCGTCCAAATACATCTTTGCAGTTTTCCTGAATTTCACTGGTATATGTATTTTCTTTTTTAGTTGTTACTAGTTCTTTTTCCTTTTGGTCTTCAGAAAGAGATTTCCCGTTTTGAGTCTCAGGACTGACTGGCACTTTATGTACTGACTGTATATCTCAGTGGTCGTACCCTGTTGCTTCTCACACTATTCAAAGCCTGGAGCTCGTCCTCTGCACATCTGTCTTCCTTGGGAACTTGACCAAAAAGTGCTGACTACACTGATGTTTGCCCTCGGGGCATTCTCCACTCTGTTGTCTAACACTCACACCCACAGAAGTAGGGCAAGGGTGGAAAATTTTTGAACTCGGAAACAAAAGAAAATCAAGAACAAAAGAGAAATTGATAGGCTAGGAAAGGGAAGTGATAGAAAATGAAAATAACATAACTTAAAAACTATACATGAATAAATGGCATCATGCCACAACCCACATCATCCCTCATAAGTATGCCACAGTAAATCATAGATTATATAACAGTAAGACTTAGAATTATTTTTTATTAAAAATATAGAAATGTAAGTCTTCTCTTTTGTACTGATGTACTGTACAAGGTTTGATAAAAAATACCCCTGACTAGTGACATAAATTTTTACATATTTATGAAAATATATAAAAAATATATTTATAAAAATGTATTTTATAATAAAATGGCTAAAGATTTACATGGATAAATTTACAAACTTGGGTAACCATTTTTGTTAATTTTTGAAGTTGAAGGCTTACATGATCTTTTGTCGTCTTTGAAGTTCTAGCTGTTTTTTTTTTTTTTTTCTTTCTTTCTTTTTGAATGTTTTGAATCAAGGGGTTTGATTCAAAACATCTGCAAAGGCTTTCTTCAAAATTTTACAGGTTTCTATAGCCTTCTATCTAGGTTTTAAACAAATTTTCACATAAAACTAAGCAAAAAGCAATGCATCTATCTTAAAAGTCACTGAGAAACAATTAAATCAAATTACTGAAACTACTATAAATCTTAAAAAGATAAAGTTTTTTTAATACAAAATTGACAACACAACTTGCAACTGATGATCATATCACATAGTATCACTAGTTCCTTCTGCATTTGCTAACTATAATTTATGTACAATCTGGGTATTAATCTATGTATAGTTTGGATATTTTTTGATCAAATCTCAGAACTATCATAACTTCAATATTAGTTAAATTCAAATGCAAACTAGTTTGTCAGATTTTACAAGAATATATATTAGTTAATTCAAAAAATAAAGTGAAGTGTCGAAAATCTGGAGCATCCAAAGTCTAGATTTGGCTGTGAAAATGGATTTTAATCCTTCCAATGATAACTTTATTGCTAATGTTCTTTTGGTCTTGTGTTATTGATGTTCTAATATTCATTCAGAATTTAGAATTTTTTCATTTTGAAATTACGGTTAGTATATTTTTTGTTAAATATAGCAATTCTAAATTATATTTTGAACCTTTGAAATTATTCCTACATTTGGTGGAGGACTCGGGATTTAATTTTGGGGAGCCGAGTTGAATGGATAAAAAAATTTTTAATGCAAATTCAATAAAATTTTTACCTTATACTAATTCTTAAGTAGTATAGAAATAGAAGATACAAACAAAATTAAAATTAATTTTTTTATTTATAAAAAAAAGATTTTTGGAAAATTTTGTAGTGTTTGTTTTCTGTTTTCTCTGTAGAGTGCCACTGGCTACATTCATTGTGAAATACTGACTTGAACTTTGAACATTTAAACTTGAATTACAGCATGTTTGTTGTTTCCAGTATTTGAAATGCTAATTTACACGTAAAGGAAATCTGAATGGCTCTGGGATCAATTAGCCCAGATTTTTGATACTTTACTGTATTATCAAATGAATTTGGTAGTGCTTCGGCACATAGTGTCCCCTTTCAATACTAGAGAGCATACTTCTGGAAGTGAAATCTACTTCCAGGAGCTATAAATTAGGGAACACAAGAAATGTGAACTATTCTTTTTTTGGCTTGTCCCTTGTCATGATCCACATGCTAACCTCTACATTTGTACAGATCGCCTATGTTACAATCTCATATCATATGTAAATTTGTGGTATAATAAAGAGAATATAATTGTACTTAAATTGTCTAGTTGTTCGTCGACCATACTAATGAGCCTGCAGTAGTATAGAGGTATAAATTTATTATTTTTTTTTATAAATTAAATAATTACATAATGATCTAAATTGATTGATTCATTTTGTAATTATATGAAGTTAAGATCAGCTCAAAGCAGGATTTAAATCCCATTTTAAACCAATGTATTATGTATATATCTTATGTAGGTTTTTTAGAGCCTTTATAAATTTGTTTTTATCAATAAGATATAAGTTTTTGGGCTGTAATTTTAAACTTGCAGTTAGAAAGGTGAGAATCTAAACCAGATATGGAAAACATAGGGGTTGGAGGTCTTAATTAACTACATAGAAACTTCCAATCTGGAATGGGAATGGAAGCCACATGATTTAAATTCAAACTTTTTATCCTGCTGTATAGAGTTGTGGTCTTAGTGTTGTAAGGACAATTACAATTATCAACACTTTTCATAAAAAACACTAACAGGTTCTTTTATTTATGGATCCCAATTGATTCATTTACAATCTTTACAACGTTATGGGTACAAGAAATCGTGGGGTGACGTTAACTTGGCGCGTGACAATTCGTATCTTTTGTACGCGTGATAAAGTCTAACTTAACCTAACTTAAACCTAGCTTAATACTAAGGAAAATATAAGAAGGATAGGATAGCAAGAAGGAAAAGAGAAGGAAGAAACAACTTCACCCGGGACTTTCCTCGTTCTTTCCGATATAATTTTGCGCTTAAGGTCGGATCCTTTTTTTTCTATTTGCACTCTCTTCCCAACTCTTACTGTGTCCTTGGATCTACTTCCTTAGTGAAGTCAAGTGTCTTCAGTTTTCCTGTCGTTGGGCCTTCAGCCGTGGGGACTCTGATTCTCTCCAGTCCGTTGCTTGATCCTCCCGAGAAGTCTCTCTTTCTTCGACACTCAGTCAAGTCCGGAGTTCACCTCGACACGTCTTATTCTCCTTGTGTCTCCCTCGATTCTGTCTTTTCTTACTTTTCACCGTCCCCTCTACACACCCTTCTTTGTTCCCCTTTCTCAGAGGGGAGTAATTTCCTGCTCTATTGTTCTTTGTGATTCACAGAATCGCTAATTCCCCCTAAAGGCTATAACGGTCATGGAATGTTCTAGAATGAACACACAAAGAAAATTGAAGAAATAGGGAAAGAATATTAGAACTAAAATATGTATATACAAAAAATAATAAAAAAAAATGTATGCCGATATAGCCACTGGCCACAGAGTGATAAATTTGATATTGAATTGATTCTTACAATAAACTGATATGATATATCACCAGTAATATATCACTTGATTCTGTAAGGTGTACAATATTCATGTGATCTTGTATTTTCTGTGATAACATTATTAGATATAACCTTACTTTGTTAAATACATCACTGACTGGGGATGACTTCATCGCCCACGACCCCAATGGCACTCAGCCAGCTAACGTAACACCTGGCGAGGTATATATATATAAATAACAACTCAAAGCCTGAATAGTATATATAATAAATTGCCAAACGATCGCCTAAATATCGGGCTATTATATGGTTAATTAAATGATTAGAATAAAGTAATCTGTCATTAGAGGTAGGCGTTAGGCGTCATCTCTTAAGTAAATTAATAATTAAAATTAAATAAATAAATTATTAAATTAATTTTAGAACCTTCTTGAATAAAAGAACTGGCCCAGGACGGGGCTTGAACCCGCAACCTCCGCTTGCCGTGTGGTGCGCTTGCCAGTTACGCCACCCGGACTCGCCCGGGATCCGGGTGGCGTAACTGATAACATTATTTTTCACACTGACTTCTATCTTTGAGAAAAAGTAATCAAAGTTTTAGATTTAGTATCAAAAGCTTTATTTCTTTAAATTAGAATATGATTAAAAATTATACCTGCTATTGTGGAATACCTCATGTAAATGAAAACATTCTGTATTATATCTATTGTCTGAAGATTTCTCTTAAAGACTAAAATGTTAGTAAAAGTACTATTTTCAGTTAATTTATGCTGGTTTCGGGTATTTGTTTTTGTTTACGTAAAAATAATTTGACTGTTAAATTATTGTAATAATGATTATTGAATTGAAAATTTTGTTTTTACTAGATATGGACATTGATGGATATCCTGTGATGTGATGAAAACAAATGAAGTTGTATGAATTGGTCATGGTATTTAGATATCATTTATACTTTTGTTTGTTATGATAAATTCCATGCTTTGAAAGCATCATGCAATATATAGTATATATGTATTTATAAGTTGATGCCAGATTGTAATGTTGAAGATTTTATGGTTTAAATGTGTTGCCAACATTATATATAATGTATAAAACACATAATATTCTATAATTATGACAATTCATTACTTTAAATATTTAATTTAGTTTACATTCTGGTTAGATTCATTGTTTCGATTACTTATTCTCAAACTTTATTGAATTATCAATTAAATTTGAATGTCACTACACATATTAAGGCAAAGCCAATATACACAAAATATCAATACAATCATATCAATACATACATATTTGTTATTCACCAAATGCTGATCAAACATTTGGCCAATACCGAGTATTTGCGACTTTGCTCGACAAATATTCGGTATTTGCCGTTTCCCACTCTTTGTCAATATATTGTGCTAAATCAAAGGGGGATGAATCTTGGATCATCATTCATAATTCCTCAATGAACCAGTACTTGGCAAATAGTTGTGTGTGTGTGTCCATATGTGCTTGCCACAATCCTTTGCCAAATACTTCAGTGAAAAGCAATTATTTGGCAATTGGTGAATGCTGAATGTGTGGAACTGCCTTTAGAACAACACATACATTACACTTTTTTATAGTAGTTTTAAACATTTCTAAACATAGATTTTGATCACTCTTTAAATCTTCATATTTTCAATCAAGTACTGCACATGTATATTACTTCATCTACAAAAGTGCCTTGAAGTTGAGAGAAAAATATTGATGATATTGTATGAAAATAAGTTTGTTCTATGAGTCCAGACTTAACAGAATATGCTGTATATTGTTAGTTGTCTTTGTATTAATGCACTTGATGTTAGGAAAGAGCAGTATAGGTCAGTTCTATAGAAAAGTATCATTTTACATTCCAAAATTTAATTGTTATTGTTCTTTTTATTACTAAATGCAAAGTAAAAAATTTATTTTTGTTATTTATATTCTAAAATTATGTTTTTAAGTTTGTTTATTGTATTTTGAAAAATTCTACTGTATTTTTAAATTGTATCTATTCAGTTGAAATGATTCCTAGTTTATTTAAATTTTAATTGTATATTTACATGTTTTAATGAATGTTTAAAATTGTTTAAATTTAATCGTCATTTTGGATGTTTAAATTGAAAACTGTTGGTTCTTATTTTTTAGTTAAATTTTAAATAATTTTTAAAAAATTTAATTGAGATATTGGATGAAAAGTGATTTGTACAGATATGTGCTGTTTAACAGTGGAGATTACATATGATTATAATAGAACTGAAAAATTTGTATATGCCTGTGCCTTTTCTATGTTTAGATATTTTTAGATACATAAATGCTTAATGTTATGTTACATATGGCCTATTATCATATACAAGGTGTGGTAGAAAAGTAATGAGACTAATTTTTTTTGCAACAATTTTATTTTATTTTTATACATTAATGTTATCCCCTTCAAAGTAGTTCCTATGGGTAGCTATACATCAGCAGCGGCATTGTTGCCAGTTTTTGTAGCTGTGCTGGAAGACTTTAACTGGAATCGCCTGCAGATGACGTTCTTTTGAATGGGTTTTTATCTTGGAGAACAAAAAGAAGTCACATGGACTGAGATCAAGCAAATAGGGGACCTGAGGAACAACAGAAATTCCTTTTTCTGTCAAAAACTGGTTGATGGAGATGGCCGTGTGACAGGAGGCGTGGTCACGGTGGAGCATCCAAGTGTCCGCAATGTCCAGTCTAACTCGAAGCACCCTTTTTCTGACTCTTTCAAGGAGCCCTTACTCGTTCCACACTTTCCACAGTTCTCAATGTTGAATGCCTCCCTGAGTGAAGTTTGTCTTTTTCTGCTTCTAGGCCCTCTAAAAAATGCTTTGTGCCATCGAAAAACTTGTTCTCATGATAAGGAATGTTCTCCATAGGCTCATTGCAACTTTTTGTAGGTCAAACTCACGGGTTCACCAAGCTTAACACAAAATCTGATGGCACATCGTTGCTCCAAATTTCGCTTTTCCATTTTCCGTAACGCAATACAAAAATAATACTTTACTTATCATGCTCTCTAGGATCACACAGTTACCACACAAGATTGAAACTGTTATTTAATGTCTAGGAGGGACTGATGTACAAACTGTGTGAAAGAGAAGCCTGTAGTGCTCTCTTGATTGCTCTCATGATGCCAATCTCATTACTTTTCTGCCATACCTTGTAGACTTGTCTAAAAATATTATATGATGTTAATGACATATGGATATAAAATATAGTTTATGAAATGAGGTGTACATTGTTCTCTGGCAAAATAATTGTCTGTAGATGTTGAGCATGTTAAATAATAAAATGATTCATGGATCATTGTAAATCCAGGATGGCCAAACTTTCAGGTATTTTCAAGTGAATGCTATAGGTAACTAATTTGAAAGGTACTGATTTATGTATTGAATAGGTTATAATATGTTTACAATTATTGATATTGTAAATATGTAATATTATTTATGATTTTTTGTATTTAAATATGATTTCTCTTCTGGTTTGTCATCTCCTAAAGTGCATTCTGATGCTAAAATTACTATATTATAATATACTAAAATTGAAGCCTGGCATTATGATGTCACAATAAATAATTGGTTGTTTAATTTGGACATTTTTAGAAAAGTAGAAAATTTATGATGATATGAGCAATATATCAGTAAATAGTTTCAAAATTAAAACATTTAAAGTTGATTGCAGAGACACAGTTTACGTTAAATGACGTTTTACAGTAGAACAGCCTCTATACATCGGCTGTCAGAACCACAGTTTAAAATGTGTTTCAAAGATGACAATTGTCTATTTCTGAACATCATCTAAATGAACCTCGGTAGAATGTTGGCTATTACTTTCTTCACTGTTATTCCCCCCCTCTCAGGAGTCGTTTAACCAATCAGGTGAGTCATTTATGACATCAGAAAAATGGTGACAAACAATGTGTTCAAATCATGCTGGAATTTTTCTGAAGACGAAACACATGCCCTTGCAGAAATTATAAAAAC
This sequence comes from Centruroides sculpturatus, assembly GCF_000671375.1. NCBI lineage: Eukaryota > Metazoa > Arthropoda > Arachnida > Scorpiones > Buthidae > Centruroides > Centruroides sculpturatus. The sequence goes on along the minus strand of NW_019384698.1, from coordinate 504,323 downwards.
ATTATGCTGCAGTTCAGGAGAAAGGTTACAACAATCATATTCTGGGCATGAAAAAGCTGCATGGGAGATGATACAGAACAAATTTTCTTCATTGTTTCCTTGTTGGTCTGCTTGCAGCAAGACCTCATTCTCATTTATTAAACAAGACCTTATCCTTACTATAAAATGTCTCTATTACTTTAGAAAAACTTTTTAAATTTATTTAATGGTAGTTTGATAGATACCTGCATACAGTAGACGTGAACTCCAATAAGATCACCAGCTACTCTCTGAAAGCATCCGGTGGCATAAAATCGTAATGCTGCCAACAACTGTTGTTCAGTAGTTAATAGTTAATAGCAATTATCTTTTATCTAGATGCTTAATTTCTTCACTAATATGATTTAAAATATGAACAAATCCAAATTTAGAAAATGTATACCAAATTCAAAATTCTTCTTTCAAACCAATTTCTAAAGGATTATTCCAATCTCGTATTCTCTTTCTCTTTGTAATTGTCAAGATGAATAATTTTCTTGATTTGTCCCATTTACAATATTTATTAAATGAACAATATCCATTATAAACATAAACTTTGCAACCAATAAATATGACGACTTCTACTCAAGTAAAATGGTGTATAAACCTGCTATCAAAGGAGTCTATAAAGTAGGTCAAATAACTTGTTTCTAATGCAGTGTGTAGCGTCTTTGTAATCCAAAACGAGTTGGTAGACGAACGGACAGCAATTGGTTAGAAAACGTACGTTTTATTTAAAAATTCTTAATTCATATGCATTTCGGGTTGGCCTATATTCCCAACCCCTCTTCAGTGCTGTTAAAATTACACAAAAAAATTTTAGGTTAGTTTTACAATGTTGGCTAGTAGGAACATAATTAAAACGCGAGGTGATGATAACATAAAAATGCTTACTTGTCATATAATGGTACAGCATAGAAGTATTTTACAAAATTTTTCAAAATTTTAATTACAAGTAGTATGGTGTAGCCTATGATATATGATATGATATGATATGATATTCCCCTTATACCTTTTTTCATATCATAGGCTACACCATACTACTTGTAATTAAAATTTTGAAAAATTTTGTAAAATACTTCTATGCTGTACCATTATATGACAAGTAAGCATTTTTATGTTATCATCACCTCGCGTTTTAATTATGTTCCTACTAGCCAACATTGTAAAACTAACCTAAAATTTTTTTGTGTAATTTTAACAGCACTGAAGAGGGGTTGGGAATATAGGCCAACCCGAAATGCATATGAATTAAGAATTTTTNTTCCGTTTTATATGAATTCCATGTTGTACGAGTCACTTAGATTTTACAAATACGTGTGCCAGGCTGTGAATGGCTCACGTATTTGTAAAATCTAAGTGACTCGTACAACATGGAATTCATATAAAACGGAAAAATCAACAGTGTTATATGGGGGTCGACTGTATTATTTTTCGTTACTAAGAGAAATATCAATACTGTACGTTATTTCCAATCAATAAATAAGTAACAAGTACAATTAAAAGTACTGTATTCTAGCGGGTTGCGTTTGTTCAGTCCAGTACAGAGCGATTTTTTTCTAGAATTTGTGTTCGGATACCGAATTGTTTCAGTTGGAAATAGTTCGAGTACCGAGACACTGCTATATGTCGTTCGTTATTTTTACAAATGACGGTTAACAAAGCATTTTAATTTTCCATTTATAATTTAGATGGAAAGATTTTTCAACTGCATTATGGACATCTACTTCCAGACCGACGAATGTACTAGAGAAGTAAAAACACTTCATATTTTTATACTTATATTTTAAATTCAATTATTAATAATGTGGACTGAAATAAATTTATTTAGTTACAGCTATCTTTATATATTGCAAAAACGAATATCGGATTTAGAAGCAAGAATTTCTTCTTTTTCTGCAAAGAATCTCTATTAAATGTATGCATAATTTACGTTTTATTAAATATAATTTTGATGTTAATATTAAATTAATACATTTATTTTCAGTACGCATTTGAATGCATCAGTCAGTCACTTGCTTTTTTTCTGATAAGAACCTCTCAATTCATGCAAGAATGTAAATAATTTAGCAATATTCCAACGCAATGAGAAAATGCAGACTTGAATTGCAACACTATGAAAATGCAACATATTAGTAATATTTCTTGCTTTGTATTAACTGCACCTTATCGTAAGGAGGTGCCCTCGAAGTACAGCACTCTATTAATTAAATTTTGGAAAACACTAGGAGCAAAATTTAGAGACAAACTATTTAGAAGAACGTTAAGCGTAGTGGTTTACGTGTAGGGAAATCAATGATTTGCATTCCTCACACACTAATTGTAAGCGATGGTTAATCTGGGACCCATTAGTGACCGAGTGGATAAAACCAATAAACACTGGTAGGCTAGTTAGTCGCTGGTTCGTGCCTGGCCGACGGACTGGCCACGTGGAGTTTTTTGGGTTTTCTTCATTTTAGTAACACTTAAATAGGGGCCAATTTCCTACAGAAGACCTCACTGAAGGAATAGTCTTTTCGGCAGATCGCCCATGTGTTGCATTGCCGTACACGAATAAAGCCAAACCGTTTTATCTGGAATTAACACCTTCCTCTCAAATTTCACACAAAGCCGATGTTAATCGGTGTATGCCGAGATAATTTACGGCGAGTTTCTTAAATTTAATATGTTTATTTTTTAATGCATCCTCCAGCGAAGGATGTATAGCCTCATTTCAACCGGCATGCCCGTTTATTCCGGGGAATGCCAGCATGCCGGCTTTTACCATACGGAAATATCTGATTTCAGGGTTTCCCACGATAGACCGGCATGCCGGTCTATCGTGGACTATAAAACCAGACTAAACTTGTATGAAATATATTGTATACCAGGCTTACTCAAATTGCCTTGTCGATATTTTCTTACTTATTTGTAGTACGGTAGAGCGTCGTTTATCCGAATCAATTGGGGACTGGGGTTGTTCGGATAACTTATTTTTCGGATAACCGATTGTGTACGAAAAATATATTAACCTATCCCGTGTTGAAATTTTTCTCCGTTGCGTGTCGCTTCGCGTTGGATTTTCGTCGATGTTAAGCCTAACGTATACTTTTTAAAATAATAATTGTGGCTATTGTATCGTTAAAAATTATTTCTTTATGTTTGACAAACGAAATAAATACATTGAAAAATATAAAAACAAATAAAAATTATACTTTAGGCCGACTGGAATTCTTTCGGATAACCGATTTTCGGATAAACGACGCTCTACTGTATATGATTATAACTGAAAATTTCTGTGCATAATTTTTTATGTAGCTACAGCTTTTCAATTACTTTTTAAAAGTGTTTTCGTGTTGTCTTGGGAGGTTAATAGTGTTAAGTTTCGGCAACGCAACACTTGGCCCATCTACCGTGGGGGAATGCCTTTCGGGAGGCCTTTTTAAAGGTTATTGGCCCCTATTCAGGCGTTAGACGTGGGGAAAACCCGGAAAACTCCACGTGGCCAGCCCATTCGGGTGAGGCGCAAAGTCCCGCGATTGAAGAGTTCCAGTATCTTTTGAATATGTTCTGTTAACGTTAAATGTAATAATAAAAATAAGATAACCACATTTTCCGTATTTAATTAACAAAAGTACAGTTTTTAAACTTTTACAGCAATAGAGATTTAAAACGACAATTTAATAAAGGAAAATATTTATTAATTAAAGATTTTTTTCTATACAGTAGATCCCCCTATAAGACGGTAGATACGTTCCGTTCTTTATGAATCAATTTTGTAGGAATCATAGTTTACGGACTACGGCTGTTTGAAAGGTTTTCTTTCATAAAATTAATCGATTCTAGACTAATTCGACTCAACATTTCCAAAATACGTATATTTTTTTG
>NW_019384698.1:449805-492107 GCF_000671375.1 Centruroides sculpturatus | reverse complement strand
GGCAGATTCTCTCCAAGACGCCAGGCCCGCAGCACACGGACACATACTCAAGAGGTCAGGATAGCCGAGTCTCAGCCGTGCACTGGACCCCCAGCATCCAGAACGCCATAACCGCCGAGCACCGCCGCATCATCGGACACCTGAACTCGCATCAAGGACGCAAGATCGTCAGTAGTTACCTCATTGAGCCCCGGGGCACAGAAGAAGCGAAACCTCAGCCGGCCAACGAACTTATTTTGTTATTCCTGTTGTGTAAGTTAACTTCATGTCAAAATAAACGGTTTTCGTGTAAGACACTTGTCATCTTTGTCTCCTACCGCCACCACCCACATACGGTTTGACCCTAGGTTTTCCTGACGCGCAATTAACGTATTGCCCCCAAAATCGGCGAACTTACATTCAGCAAAGGGGTCAACTTGTCCTTCAGAACTTCGCTTAAATCGAATAGATTTGCTACCTGGGCTCTAGTTAGCTCTTTTACCTTTGGTTGCCCTGCACTATTTTGTTGGCCCATTTCCTTTGGTGCCTATCCTACTTCCTCTTTTAATTTTATTGGTTGAGTCGAAACATTCGTAATCCTAATCGGTATTCTGCCGCGGTGTTGCGTTTTCACTAACAAGTGAGACACCTGCCATAAACAATCTTTCTCTATCCAAAGTGCAAGGTTCCACCACGTTCGTCAGACTACCGATTTTAAATTTTATGTTATATATCAGCTTACAAACACATAGTACCAACATATAATTATAACACTAATAGTTAACCAATACAAAGGAATTTTTGATATATACAGTGCACTGTATTTACACATTATTTGGGACGATTTGAAGTGTATAAATTCACCTGTAGCACAATCTTTAACATACTTTTTAAATAATAATTTACTATTTAATCTAACTATGGTAAGTTCTAAATAATTCAGACTATTGTCTACTATTTTTCACACTGGAATTGAACATTTTTATTTATTAAATTCATTTCATAAACGAAAGAGTCAATATCTAGTATGCTTTTATCGTAGACGATGAAACAGTCATTTACACATCTTTAGCAGTGTTATTATCTATGAAATTAAGATTTCTAATATTATGTTATTATAATGCTTATACTCAGTGCCGTAACTAGCCATTCCTGTGCCCAGTGCAGGATTTTGTATTTAAGCCCCTTAATTAATTATTAGGTTTGGAAGGTAATAAAACAAATACACGCATTTAGGGTCCTCTTTGAAGCGGGCCCTGCGCGGGTGCACCCTTTGCACTCGACTAGTTAGGGCACTCTTGTTCATTATTTGTCGATAACGTCACTTCGTATTTAGTTTTAGATTGGAATAAAAAAAAACCCAACGAGTGAAACAACGCAACTAAGCATTTCGCATTTCTTTCTTAATACTTCGCGTAACCTTCAATTAATTAATATTGAAATTTCTCCACGGACCATCCAAATTTTCTTGCTGACCACCGGTCGCCGCCGCTGATTTCGACAATCCAATGTTAACATTAACAAAGAAAAGTTAATTTTACGTATTAGCCGTCCGAGAGCGGTAGAATAAGTGTCGTAATATAATAGTTGTGAGTTACGCTATTCTTTGGACACCCGACTAGAGTACGCATACTTTTAACAAGTGTAGGGTTACAAGAATTCCACGAAACTCTCCACAAACAATATTCGCTGGTCTTCGCTTCCGGCAATTTGCTTATAAAACCTTGGAAGAGAAGTCTAGATACTGGGCCCGTATCTATCGTAAGTTTGCTTTCTATTTCGCAGATTAAGGTGAATGGTGGTAATTTGAGCAGAGAATTACCACTCTTTGATATACCGATTCCCGCTAATGGGATCGTATCGCGCATTTTATCCCTCGAATGTTCTATGTCGCGCGGTTGTTCTCTAATCTTAACCGAAATAATTCTATCGCCGCGATTCCCTTTCGAATTATTTCGATCTTCTTTTCTTTGATAATCTACTCGCTTGAAGATTCCTTCCGCACCGGGTAAAGCTAGGCATTTGCTGACTGTCGCGCTGATCGGTGTTCTCTGAGTCGCGTAACTCCTTTCCGGCCAATCCCGACAGTAACGCGCCGAAAAATAAGGCATTTGTTCCCAGTTTTGGTCTTTTTTTTTTTGTTTAAACTGCCTATACTGTGTCCGATAAAAATGTACACGACTCGTATAATATAGATACGATGGGCGCAGAAAAGGTGCTATCGGGATCTGTCCCCTCGACACTGACAGATCGCGCTGATTATACAAGGCGATCTTCCGAAAGAAAATATCTCTCGAAAAGTGTTTTATAGGAAACTGGCCCCCTATATCGGTGTCGCTAATGTGAAGAAAATCCGGAAAATTCATGTGGCCAGCTCGTTGGCGGCTGTTGCCAACAACCACCGAACCCGCAAACGGTGTTCAGTGGTTAATCCATTCGACCACGGGTTGGCCGCTGGCGGGTGATCCATTACTCGATGGATAGTAATAATTGCGTAGGAATCTTATTATAATATTAAAAATAGTAATTTATTCGCAACTGTTTTTGCAACAGAAGGCTTGAATACGAATAAACAATAAAATCGATCGTAAATAAAACAATAATTATGAACTATTTATTGTTGTAAACAGCTGCGACTAAACTTTTACATTTATTCTATTTTTCAAACTCTTAGGAACAGGAACTCATAACATTTTATTGTACAGATTGAAAGTATAAAACAGAGTAACTTTACAGTAAATTATCCAACTTTATCAGCAGAATACAATCGAATATTTACATGGATCTTTACCTAGTTCTTCTGACAAGCGTTATTATCGGTAAGAATTTATCCTTTTAAAATTACGAGAAAATCTAGTGTTAGTATTATTATATTCAAAATTTCGAATATACAATCAAATTAATTAAATATGAAGTATAATTGATAAATATCCTTAATATTACAGTATATACATTTTAAGATTGTGGGAATAAGGGATACGCCATATGCCAATGGGGAGTGCCTCTTCGGAGGACTTTGTATGGGAAAAATCCAGAATACTTCAAGAGGCCAGTCCGTTGGCCAGATGAAAACTCGTTAATTCTACAATTCCATAATTTACCGTAGCCACGGATGTAGTAGGATACTCTTTTTTGTAATTCACTCACGCTAAAAAGAACACTATTGAGAGTGAAGCCCACTGGCAGTGAACTTAGTTGTGTTTAACCATATAGCCTACCAATGCTAGTACTTTGTTAATTAAAGCGAAATATCAACACAATCAATAAATAAATCAGCATTAATTATTGACAGATTTGAGTAATTACGAATATTTAATTAGAAATTATCGTTCAATTCAATATCAAGTTTCATCTTTGATTTTCTCTTTAGGATCTTTGATAGAAAGAGGATCGGCAGATTATATGATCCCAATTAATTCTTCAGCTTGTGAGAACGGATCCACTACCAAAGAAAAGAATGCAGCCTGTTACGAAGATTGTAAAAAGGCACCATATTCTGGCTTACTTAGATATGGTTTCTGTAATAATAATCAATGTATTTGCAATATCTATGAATTTTCTCCATAAGTATAACTGCAATTCGAAATGTAACGATATAAAAATTTAAAATAATAATTGTAATAATTATTTCTTTAATTAAAATTTCATTCTCGATTAATTCTGGTCCTGGACACAACGGTTAAGGTGTCAGCCTACAACTCTGGAAAATACAGAACCGAATCCTGATGAGCAAAGTAAGGATGCCCAGGAATTTTCGGGGAGTTCTGTTATGGATATGTTGGGACTCACCTCTTCCATCGTATATTCGTATTCGAGATTCGTATATTAGAGAGATTCGTGCTGTTAAATTTTGATGGTTAAAGGCCGTGCCGGCCCGAGGCAAGTTTTAGGATGGAGCGAGATCCTATAATGGCGCCCCCTTGGTTGCCCCTAATTTATACCCTTTAATTTTCTTTACCACTGAGGCGCCCCTTAGGACTTAGTGCCTGGAGCGGCTGCTCCGTTGGCCCTATGGTAGGGCCGGCTCTGCCATATCAAATCGGCTAAAGGTGGAGAAAATTGGGAAATAGAGGGAGGTCGCTTGACGTAACTCGAATGGGGTCGGACGTAATGAAGATTTTTACTCGTTATTACATTTACAACAGCTATAGAATTTAATAATTTTCCTCTTTATAAAAGAAGGTATTAATTTTATAAAATGTAACGTCCAACAACCATTATAGATTAACACTGCAACTTAATATTTCATCATATATTAAAACAACTTATTTTTTACATTATTAAAACAAATTTTATTTCAAATATTATCAATGCAACTTTATATTATTTCGAATTGTCATATTTTAAATATTAAAATAGCAAGATGAATTGTAAGTATATACGAAATATTGCAGATTATTTGTGATTTGAAATAATCTTAACTTACTCGACAAATATTCTTAACCTCAAGATGAATTGTAAGTATATATCCGGTTGATACCAGCATTTTAGTCAATAAATTATTCCATTGGTATAATTTTCTTGACTAAATTATTTATCATCTTGAAAAATGACCTAAAAATTAATTTTGTGATTTACAAATACCCCAATTAGGCAATGTTGGTGAAAGCATTGCAACATGTTTTCAACACACGTACAAAAGTTAAATATAATTCTTAATACAGTCGACCCCTATAACACTGTTGATAATTCCGTTTTATATGAATTCCATGTTGTACGAGTCACTTAGATTTTACAATTACGTGAGCCGTTCACAGCTCAGCACACGTATTTGTAAAATCTAAGTGACTCGTACAACATGGAATTCATATAAAATGGAATTATCAACAGTGTTATAGGGGGGTCGACTTGTAAGTCTAATTTCACCGTTTTTGTCATCAGAAACAGGAATCACTACAGCGATCATTGGTGTATAAAATCTTAATGTACGAATGAATATTGATTATTTCAACCGAATCACGTATCAGAATTCATAAGACTTTTTCCATTTTCCACCCTACAGATACTAAGAAAGCCCCCATACTCGTCACAGACCCACCATTGCCCGAACACTTGACTCTGATACTGGAGTTGGTTGCGGGTTTGTGCATCAACGAGCGGACTGCGTGGAGTTTTCAGTGTTTTCTTCACTGGATTTGTGTTTTGTTTGACGTTGTACTTTATTATTGCGGAAGTACAGTACGTCGTAGTACTCTCTTTTCATATTGCACGTTACACCATGTTTGTAAAATCCAGACTCGCGCACACTCCATGACTCAACACGTCACATCAAAATGTTATTTCCCTCAAAAACGTATGATTCGACACTATTAGTAGAGTTATGTAACACCACTAACCTATTGTTATTATTAGTAGTATTATTGGACTTCGAATCGAGTTGTACCTCATTCGCGTTGTAACTGCCGCTACGCGTAGGCCTTGCCACGTAAGTAAAATATCAATANATTTTTTTATTTTGTACAAACAAAATAAATATATTGAAAAATATAAAAACAATAAAAAATTATACTTCAGAAGTTAATTTAGTATCAAAAACGTAAAATATTTGAGTAGCTCGAGAAATAGGCGAAGATTGCAGCGCCACAATACTAGCGAAAATTTAAATTTGCCGACTGGAATGCTTTCGGATAACGGACGTTTCGGATAACCAGCTTTCGGATAACGGACGTTTCGGATAACCAGCTTTCGGATAAACGACGCTCTACTGTATATGCATTCGTCCAAATTGCTGTGTAGATAGGTTGTTTTAACGTCGTATTGGCTTAATTTCCATTTTTTTTATGTTGCCATTACTAATGAGATTCTTAGCGTTTCCAATTTCATCACAGGCGAAAATGTTTCTTCGTAATCTATTCCGTGGTTTTGGGAACTTCCCAGGGCTACCAGTCGGGCCTTTTTTCATATTTACACATCCATTCGGATTCATTTTGTTTTTCTATATCCATTTTTACTTTATAACATTAGCGTTTGGTTTTCGGTCCCATACTCTGAGTCTTATCAGTGATTGATATTCATTTTTCATAGCTTTCTACTACGTAGGACTTATGTTCTCGACAGGTGATCGCTTCTTTTAAGGTATTTCGTGTGAAATCGTGTGTCATATTTACTACATCTGATTCCTTGTTGGATTTGCTCTCTGATTCTTCGTGATCTTCTAGGTATTTGAATGTGGATATCCCGACTTTGGGTACGGTTGGGTTCTTCATTTGCGTCAATTTCTTCGTTGGGCTTATCGTTATCTCTTATTCTTTCAGTATCTACGGGTGTGGGATCGTTGTTCTCGTATATATCGCTTAGTTTCATCGTTGTTCTATCCAGGAATTTGTTTGTTTTTCTTGTTTTTCTCTATTACTTTCCCTGTCTAACAGTTCACTTCCTAATCGAAGTTCGATGAACTTAATTGTCCCTGGTTTCCACCACCTTATTTGTTTTTGAATCGTATACTCTGTAGGCTCGTCTGATTCTCGAATAATATCACTTTTCTCGATTTCGGCTTAAGTTTGTTCCGTTTTACCTTCGAAGTTTACGCGTACGCTAGACATTCAAATACTCGTAAATGTGATGCCGAGGGTTTACTTCCAGAGAATAGTTTCTCGGGAGATGCATTCTTCTCTAGTTTTGCGGGTGTTCAGTTCTTTAAATGCGTCGCCGTTCGTGCGGCTTGAGCCCAAAAGCTTTTTGGCAGTCGACTTTCGATGAGTAGAGCCCTCGTAATTTGGAGAATTGTTCCGTTGGCTCTTTCGGCTTTGCGGTGAGTATACTGTCGTTAATTGATGTTGTATTCCATGCTCGTTGCATAAACGAACTCAGTCTCGGTTTACGAACTCAGTCTCATTGTCTGTTCTGATGCGCTTTATTTCGTTGTTTTGCGTCGTTTTTATGAAGGGTTTAAGCATATCGGTTGTCTCATCCTTTGAGCCAAGGTCTTTTTGGAGTAGGCTTAGCATCGACGTATCTGACTTTGGTTTCTGATTTCTCTCTTGTAGCTTTTGTTCCGACGTCACGCGTGCGATTGCGATATCGATCGGTCTTCAGTTCGTATTTCTGGGAGTTTTCTGGGTTATACCGGCATGTTGAGCTCTTCTGATATATTTCTTACAGTTTTCGTCCCCCCTCCATTTTTAATTTCGAGAGCTTTGATCGACATTTTCGCTTCGTGTCTAATCGACCTTCGTGTCTTCCTTCGAGATCTTCTGAAACATCGCGTGCAATATTTAGATTCAAAATTAGACTAACCGCGTGTTTTTCCATTGTGCGTGCGATGATTCTAAGAGCTTCGCTGTTCTTCTTTCGCTACGTGTAATAGGCTGCTTTGTCTTTCGAAGTGGCTGTTTCTTCAGGAATTTCTGGTCTGGGACTATCGAGAACATCAGATCTTGACCTTCTAACATAATCTTTATTATATACAGTAAGATTCTGCTTAATGCGGGGGATGCCATCCTAGATGACAAAGCGCTAAACGAAACAGCGTTAAACGAGGTCATTTTAACATAGAGTAAATAGGGAAAGGGGACACGTGACCAAACACAAACAAACAAATTCCTTATGATGTACCAGCAACTGACAGATGTTAGGCAAAAGATAAACTAACGCTCCTGTTGACTGAATTAAAGTAATGAGTCACATTACTGGTGTTTAAATAATATTCAAAATAGTACTTTCATAATGTTTAGTGTCTTTCTTTCCAGCATCAGCGTGTGGCGCAAATTCACCACTCAGTTTCTAATGTTCAGTGTTTTTTCCTCGGCCACCGGTGGGCCATTTGATTTGACTCGTATACAGCAATATGACACGAGGCGATCTTCCGAAAGAAAATACCTCTCGAAAGATGTTTTACAGGAAACTCTGCCCCTATTTAAGTGTCGCTAATGTTGAACTATTTATTGTCGTAAACAACTGTGACTAAAAGTTTTACATTTTAATTCTATTTCTCAAACTCTTAGTAACAGAAGCTCATAACATTGTATTTTCCAGATCGAAAGTATAAAACAGAACAACTTTACAGTAAATTATCCAACTTTATCAGCAGAATACAATCGAATATTTACATGGCTCTTTACCTAGTTCTTCTGACAAGCGTTATTATCGGTAAGAATTTATTCTTCTAAAATCACGAGAAAATCTAGTGTTAGTATTATTATATTCAAAATTTCGAATATACAATCAAATTAATTAAATCTGAAGTATAATTGATAAATATCCTTAATATCGGGACAGTATATAAATTTTAAGGTTGTAGCAAAAAGGGATACGCCAAAGCAACTGGTGAATAATATGCCAATGGGGAGTGCCTCCTCGGAGGACTTTGTATGGGACAAATCGAGAATACGCCAAGAGGCCAGTCCGTTGGCCAGATGACAACTCGTTAATTCTACAATTCCATAATTTACCGTAGCCATGGATAGAGTGGGATACTATTTTTTGTAATTCACTCACACTAAAAAAAACCTTATTGAGAGTGAAGCCCACTCGCAAAAATTGTGTTTAATTTAACCATATAGCCTATCACAGGGGTGGCCAACCTTTTGCATACTATGCGCCAATTTTTTGACAGACGACTTCAGATGCGCCATAAAACTCGAACACTTTTTGTACAATCTTACGTTCAATGTTAGGGGTTGATAAATAGAGATAAAAATAAATCTGCTTTGCTTAGGAGAGAAAAGGGAATAACTTTATCACGCAGTTGAATTAATTAATTTATGACAGTTTATTGAAGCACCAATTAACAATAGTCAACAATAATCTCCTGTACGAGAGGGCTATTGCTTCATGATGGTGCTATTGCTGCCAGAGTCTCGTTTGGTGAAGATACCTCTGCACCACAATTATTGGCACCGAGAACAAGATCAGCTTGGAATAACTTTAATCACAATAAATGTTTTCGGCCATTTACACGCCTATAAACTGATCGAAAATAAAGATCGCAAGACTCAAAATACATGCATTCACTGTAATTTACAATGGGGAGAACACCCATTTTATCTGCAAAATAGACTGTAACGAATTGTGCAACAAATAAACTTGCCATGACAGACTGTAAAAAATTTATTTTTTTATATAATATTCTTAATCGCATAAAAGCCAAATCTGGCAATTTTGCTCAGAACTAACTGAAGCGCCACTTGTAATCGTCCAATGCGCCACGTTTTGGCCACCCCTGGCCTATCATATGCTAGTACTTTGTTAATTAAAGTGAGATATCAACGCAACCAGTAAATAAGTCAGCATTAATTATTGACAGATTCGACTAATTATGAACATTTAATTAGAAATTATTGTTTTATTCAATATCAAGTTTCATTTCTGAATTTCTCTTTAGGATCTTTGATAGGAAGAGGATCAGCAGATAGGAATATAATCGTACGCCCAATTGCATCTTCAGCTTGTCAGACGGGATCCACTAGAGCAGAAAAGTATACAGCCTGTACCGAAGATTGTAAAAAGGCACCACATTCCGGCGAAGTTAAATATGGTTTCTGTAATTTTAAAACATGTGTTTGCGTTTTCATTGAGTTTACTTCATAAGTATAACTGTAATTCGAAATGAAACAGGTTGGCCATGTGGATTCTTCATTATTTCACGAGTCTAACACCTAAATAAGATCAATTTCCCATAGAATGTCTTTCTCTTTGCAATTCTTCCACACGTTACGTTACCTTAATCCACGTTTATTATTTGAATATGTAAAGATAGCTGTAACTGAATAAATTCATTTCTGTCCAGATTTTTAATAATTCAATGTAAAATATAAGTATAAAAATATGACGTGTCTTTACTTCTTTAGTACATTCGTCGGTCTGGAAGTAGAGGTCCATGATACGGGTGACAAATTTCTCCGTCTACCCAATATTTAGATTCAAAATTAGACTAACCGCGTGTTTTTCCATTATGAGTGTGATGATTCTAAGAGCTTGGCTGTTCTTTCGCCACGTGTAATAGTCTGATTTGTCTTCCGAAGTGGCTGTTTCTTCAGAAATTTCNCGCTTAGTTTCATCGTTGTTCTATCCAGGAATTTGTTTGTTTTTCTTGTTTTTCTCTATTACTTTCCCTGTCTAACAGTTCACTTCCTAATCGAAGTTCGTACAACATGGAATTCATATAAAATGGAATTATCAACAGTGTTATAGGGGGGTCGACTTGTAAGTCTAATTTCACCGTTTTTGTCATCAGAAACAGGAATCACTACAGCGATCATTGGTGTATAAAATCTTAATGTACGAATGAATATTGATTATTTCAACCGAATCACGTATCAGAATTCATAAGACTTTTTCCATTTTCCACCCTACAGATACTAAGAAAGCCCCCATACTCGTCACAGACCCACCATTGCCCGAACACTTGACTCTGATACTGGAGTTGGTTGCGGGTTTGTGCATCAACGAGCGGACTGCGTGGAGTTTTCAGTGTTTTCTTCACTGGATTTGTGTTTTGTTTGACGTTGTACTTTATTATTGCGGAAGTACAGTACGTCGTAGTACTCTCTTTTCATATTGCACGTTACACCGTGTTTGTAAAATCGAGACTCGCGGCACACCCCATGACTCAACACGTCACATCAAAATGTTATTTCCCTCAAAAACGTATGATTCGACACTATTAGTAGAATTATGTAACGCCACTAACCTATTGTTATTATTAGTAGTATTAGTACTAATAAGAAGCGCAGCATCTGTGATAAAAATTAAACGAATACGTAAAAGTTCACAACACACCTCGCACTTTGTGACAACACACCGGTTGCGGAACACTTGGTTATACTAACCGTTTGTTGTTACTGGACTTCGAATCGAGTCGTACCTCATTCGCGTTGTAACTGCCGCTACGCGTAGGCCTTGCCACGTAAGTAAAATATCAGTATACTTTTATATTTATTTTTAATTTTTTTTTCAATAAAGTAGGTAAATATTTGCAAGTTTATCGAATAAATATATTAAATTAACAATGTCGTAAGTTTCCCTATCATCAATGCCGTGACATTGATGATGCTTTAGACCACCAATGCGCCACGTTTTGGCCACCCCTGGCCTATCATATGCTAGTACTTTGTTAATTAAAGTGAGATATCAACGCAACCAGTAAATAAGTCAGCATTAATTATTGACAGATTCGACTAATTATGAACATTTAATTAGAAATTATTGTTTTATTCAATATCAAGTTTCATTTCTGAATTTCTCTTTAGGATCTTTGATAGGAAGAGGATCAGCAGATAGGAATATAATCGTACGCCCAATTGCATCTTCAGCTTGTCAGACGGGATCCACTAGAGCAGAAAAGTATACAGCCTGTACCGAAGATTGTAAAAAGGCACCACATTCCGGCGTAGTTAGATATGGTTTCTGTAGTTTTAAAACATGTGTTTGCGTTTTCATTGAGTTTACTTCATAAGTATAACTGTAATTCGAAATGAAACAGGTTGGCCATGTGGATTCTTCATTATTTCACGAGTCTAACACCTAAATAAGATCAATTTCCCATAGAATGTCTTTCTCTTTGCAATTCTTCCACACGTTACGTTACCTTAATCCACGTTTATTATTTGAATATGTAAAGATAGCTGTAACTGAATAAATTCATTTCTGTCCAGATTTTTAATAATTCAATGTAAAATATAAGTATAAAAATATGACGTGTCTTTACTTCTTTAGTACATTCGTCGGTCTGGAAGTAGAGGTCCATGATACGGGTGACAAATTTCTCCGTCTACCATAAAATATGTTTTTCTTTTAACGGAAAAATAATAAAGATTATACAGGAAACCCAAACTACTTGAGATACGACACACGACCTCTTTTATCTCCCCATCTCGTCGACCTATAACCCCCAAAATTTAATGGCGTTAATCCCCCAATTAAATTAACAAACCTCCCTGCAAAAATTCAGAAAATTTCCACAAAAAAAAGCGCAGGAAGTTATTAACCATCAAAGAGAGTGAACAAAATCGTGCCCTCTCCCACACACACTAACATCCATATATACAGAAAACCCCTTTCCCCAAAGTCCCCGGAGTCCAAAAATGTAAAATTCCTCAGGGGTCAATTTTGATCTATTGCCTACTTTTCCTCTGTTATACATAACTGAACAATGAAAGTAAAATGGTTTTATAAACTATTTAGAAATAGCATATCCTACTGAGCATTCAAAAGTGCTAAAGAATACTAAAAGGCATTGCCGAAATGATTTCAACATGCATTCAACACACGTACAAAAGTTAAATATAATTCTTAATACAGTCGACCCCTATAACACTGTTGATAATTCTGTTTTATATGAATTCCATGTTGTATGAGTCACTTAGATTTTACAATTACGTGAGCCGTTCACAGCTCGGCACACGTATTTGTAAAATCTAAGTGACTCGTACAACATGAAATTCATATAAAATGGAATTATCAACAGTGTTATAGGGGGGTCGACTTGTAAGTCTAATTTCACCGTTTTTGTCATCAGAAACAGGAATCACTACAGCGATTATTGGTGTATAAAATCTTAATGTACGAATGAATATTGATTATTTCAACCGAATCACGTATCAGAATTCGTAAGACTTTTTACCATTTTCCACCCTACAAAATACTAAGAAAGCCTCCATACTCGTCACAGACCCACCATTGCCGGTTGCGGGTTTGTGCTTCAATCGAGCGGACTGCGTGGAGTTTTCAGTGTTTTCTTCACTGGATTTGTGTTTTGTTTGACGTTGTACTTTATTATTGCGGAAGTACAGTACGTCGTAGTACTCTCTTTTCATATTGCACGTTACACCGTGTTTGTAAAATCGAGACTCGCGGCACACCCCATGACTCAACACGTCACATCAAAATGTTATTTCCCTCAAAAACGTATGATTCGACACTATTAGTAGAATTATGTAACGCCACTAACCTATTGTTATTATTAGTAGTATTAGTACTAATAAGAAGCGCAGCATCTGTGATAAAAATTAAACGAATACGTAAAAGTTCACAACACACCTCGCACTTTGTGACAACACACCGGTTGCGGAACACTTAGTTATACTAACCGTTTGTTGTTACTGGACTTCGAATCGAGTCGTACCTCATTCGCGTTGTAACTGCCGCTACGCGTAGGCCTTGCCACGTAAGTAAAATATCAGTATACTTTTATATTTATTTTTAATTTTTTTTTCAATAAAGTAGGTAAATATTTGCAAGTTTATCGAATAAATATATTAAATTAACAATGTCGTAAGTTTCCCTATCATCAATGCCGTGACATTGATGATGCTTTAGACCACGCAACACACTCCCGAAGTCGATCGGGAAACTAACAAAGCTGTGACAAATTTGGACTACAATGCTACTAAAAGTGAGGTAGACACTGTAGATCAGATGCGTTCATCCTATACTACATCCCGAATTACAAGGAGATGGCCACTAACTCTCTTTTATCGTCATCTCGACGTTGCTGGAATAAATTCTAATATTATATTTAAATTTAATAATCTCGATAACAAAGACCGAAAACGACATTTTATATATAAAAACCTGGCCTAGGTCTAATGGAAGATTTAGAAAATTAGACTAACCTCGTGTTCTTTTATTATGAGTGTGATGATTCTAAGAGCTTGGCTGTTCTTTCGCCACGTGTAATAGTCTGATTTGTCTTCCGAAGTGGCTGTTTCTTCAGAAATTTCTGGTCTGGGACTATCGAGCACGTATACATCAGACTTCGACCTTCTAACAGACTTTTTATTATATACAGTATTTCCATATTAGGTATTTCAATATTGAACTCAGTCCTTTAGCTTCCTCGGCCATCTTTCTTTTGTTCTTTCAGTACTTTTCTTCGGGAATCTTACTAGAAAACTTAGGAGATCGCGGGGTGACTTATTCTTTAAACGTTTTCTGGGCCCATTGTTCAACGAGAGAGGATTGGATTGTTGGATGAGAAAGATGGCGTAGAGACAAGACTACGAATGATTTAGACGACCCGATGTTAACATTAACAAAGAAACGTTAATTTTACGTTTTAACCATCCGAGAGCAGTAGAATAAGTGTCGTAATATAATAGTTGTGAGTTACGCTATCTTTTGGACACCTGAATAAAGTACGCATAATTTTAACAAGTATAGAGTGACAAGAATTCCACGAAACTCGCCACAAACAATATTCGCTACAAACCCCCCCCGCTTTGGGAAGTTTCGTGCTTACATTTATTTTCGTTTAATTCAATGTTTATTTTACATTGATTCTGTCTAAACAGATTTTCAATTTAAGCACGTTTAATGGTTTTATCAAAAAGTCTGTCGATATTTTTTCCGTTGGGATGTATTTAATAACAACAATACATGACAACGTTTTCGTGTACAGTACATAGGATATTTTTCTTACTATATGTTTGGTCTTGTAGTTAGGACTTCCGCTGTTGATTACATTATCATATTACCTGATGATCGCTATAAATCGTAGTTGTTTTGTTAGAACCTTTTTTTTCTATTTCATTTAGGATCATTTTTAACCGTGTCGCTTCTTTCTTTGCCTCAGTTAATGCCGTCAATTCACTTTCGCGTGTCGATAACGCCGTTTGCTTCTGCTTCTGGCATTTGTACCACACGAGATTCTGTCCGTATTGCAAAAGGTATCCGCTATTCGAACGTTGACTTATATTTCTGTCTTACCAATTAGCATCCGCGTGTCTGATTGAATTGATGTTTTGGTCTCGTTTGTATACGATTCCTTAACTTTGGGTTTCTTTTAATGAATACCCTCGGTTGTTCCATATACAGTAGAGCGTCGATTAACCGAAAGTCAATTATCCGAAAGAATTCCAGTCGGCAAATTTAAATTTTCGCCAGTGCTGTGGCTCTGCAATCTTTGGCTATGTCTTGGGCTACTCAAATATTTTATGTTTTTTATACTAAATTAACTTCTCAAGTATAATTTTTTTATTATTTTTATATTTTTCAATATATTTATTTTGTTTGTAAAAAATAAAGAAATAATTTTTAACGATACAATAGTCACGATTATTATTTTAAAAAGTTTACGTTAGGCTTAACATCGACTAAAATTCAACGCGAAGCGACACACAACGGACAAAAATTTCAACATAGGATAGGTTAATGTATTTTTTCGTACACAACCGGTTATCCGAAATATCAGTTATCCGAACAACTCCAGTCCCCAATTGAATCGGATAATCGACGCTCTACTGTATATACATTCGTCCAAATTGCTGTGTAGATAGGATGGCTTAATTTCCAATTTTTTCATGTTGCCATTACTAATGAGATTCTTAGCGTTTTTAATTTCATCACAGGCGAAAATGTTTCTTTGTAATCTATTCCATGGTTTTGGGAACGTCCCAGGGCTACCAGTCGGGCCTTTTTTCATATTTACACATCCATCCGGATTCATTTTGTTTTTCTATACCCATTTTGACTTTATAACATTAGTGTTTGGTTCTCGGTCCCATACTCTGTCTCATCAGTGATTGATATTCATCTTTCATAGCTTTCTACTACGACTTATGTTCTCGACAAGTGATCGCTTCTTTGAAGGTATTTGATGCGAAATCGTGTTTCATATTTACTACATCTGTATCACTTCATTCGTCCGTATCGGAGAAATTTTCATCGTAGTTAGGCGTGATTCCTTGTTGGATTTGCTGTCTGATTCTTTGTGATCTTCTAGATATTTGAATGTGGGTATCCTCACTTTGGGTATGGTTGGGTTCTTCATTTGTGTGAATTTCTCCACGCATACTCTAGACATTCAAATACTCGTAAATGTGATGCCGAGGATTTACTTCCAGAGAATAGTTTCTCGGGAGATGCACTCTTCTCTAGTTTTGCGGGTGTGCAGTTCTTTAAATACGTCGCCGTTCGTGCGGCTTGAGCCCAAAAGCTTTTTGGCAGTCGACTTTCGATGAGTAGAGCCCTCGTAATTTGGAGAATTGTTCCGTTGGCTCTTTCGGCTTTGCGGTGAGTATACTGTCGTTAATTGATGTTGTATTTTATGCTCGTTACATAAACGAATGAAATCTCGGTTTACGAACTCGGTCCCATTGTCTATTCCGATGCGCTTTATTTCGTTGCCCGTTATGTTTTTCGTCGTTTTTATGAAGAGTTCTAGCATATCGGTTGTCTCATCCTATGAGCCAAGGTCCTTCTGGGGTAGGCTTATTAATAAAGGCGACCATACACGTTAAGTTAATCCTCAAAGGATTAACTATGCATGCCTGACCTTGAGTAATTCCTGATTTTGTTGCCAATAAACATCCAAGAACAGTCAGTATGTCGTCATCAGATGCCATGGCCGAGTGACTGACTGAGAGACAATGGCGTAGCGAATATAACTGGCGCCCGGGGCACGATACTATATTGGCGCCCCTTCCCCTCCAGAAACAAATCATGTTTGTCTTGGAGACCATTTGGCGCCCCTCTGCGAGTAGAGCCCGGGGCAAGCTGCCCCACAATAGCTACGCCTCTGCTGAGAGATTTTCTTCGTGTGTGGACGATAGGAAATTCTGAAGTTCCTCGAGGTCAGGCAGCCTCAAAGGATTTACTTAACGTGTATGGGCCCCTTTGACCCGCTTAATGCGAGGGATGCGATCCTAGATGACAAAGCGCTAAACGAAACAGCGTTAAACGAAATCATTTTAACATAGAGTAAATAGGGAAAGCGTACACGTGACCAAAAATAAACAAACATTACCTTAATTTTAAGTTATTTTTATATTAATTTGTATAATAGTACATGTTAAATAACACATAAACATTCATGATGTAATATATATATATATATTTTTTTTTCCAAATTGCACCAAACAGACATAGACTTAAAGAAAGTGCACTTTTTTGCCACCTTTTGCTGATTAGTTCGTGTTCGTGAAAATACCCATTTAACTTGGGTATTGAGTTCATTCCTTTAGCTTTCTCGGCCATCTTTCTTTTCTTCTCTCAGTACTTTTCTTCGGGAATCTTACTCGAAAACATACGACATCACTGGGTGATTTATTCTTTAAACGCTTTCTGGGCCCGTAGCCGATTGTTGGACGAGAGAGATGGCATAGAGACGAGACTACGAATGATTTAGACCAGCGGTCTGCAACCTTTCTGACCACTAAACTCGCAAATTTGAATCCCGTGGACCACTATCGTGAAATTTTTTCCATTTAAGCCCCTTAATTAATCAGGTTTGGGAAGGTAATAATACTTCGCGTAACTTTCAATTGATGAATGTCGAAATTTCTCCACGGACCATCCAAATTTTCTCGCCGACCGCTGATTTAGACTACCCAATGTTAACATTAACAAAGAAACGTTAATTTTACGTCTTAGCCATCCGAGAGCGGTAGAATAAGTGTCGCAATATAATAGTTGTGAATTACGCTATCCTTTGGACACCCGACTAAAGTACGCATACTTTTAACAAGTATAGGGTGACGAGAATTCCACGAAACTCTCCACAAACAATATTGGTTACACTAACGCGCTCGTCTTCGCTTCCGGCAATTTGCTTATAAAATCTTGGAAGAGAGATCTAGGTACTAATGTAACGACTGTAGATAGGATGGCTTAATTTCCAATTTTTTCATGTTGCCATTACTAATGAGATTCTTAGCGTTTTTTATTTCATCACAGGCGAAAATGTTTCTTTGTAATCTATTCCATGGTTTTGGGAACGTCCCAGGGCTACCAGTCGGGCCTTTTTTCATATTTACACATCCATCCGGATTCATTTTGTTTTTCTATACCCATTTTGACTTTATAACATTAGTGTTTGGTTCTCGGTCCCATACTCTGTCTCATCAGTGATTGATATTCATCTTTCATAGCTTTCTACTACGACTTATGTTCTCGACAAGTGATCGCTTCTTTGAAGGTATTTGATGCGAAATCGTGTTTCATATTTACTACATCTGTATCACTTCATTCGTCCGTATCGGAGAAATTTTCATCGTAGTTAGGCGTGATTCCTTGTTGGATTTGCTGTCTGATTCTTTGTGATCTTCTAGATATTTGAATGTGGGTATCCTCACTTTGGGTATGGTTGGGTTCTTCATTTGTGTGAATTTCTCCACGCATACTCTAGACATTCAAATACTCGTAAATGTGATGCCGAGGATTTACTTCCAGAGAATAGTTTCTCGGGAGATGCACTCTTCTCTAGTTTTGCGGGTGTGCAGTTCTTTAAATACGTCGCCGTTCGTGCGGCTTGAGCCCAAAAGCTTTTTGGCAGTCGACTTTCGATGAGTAGAGCCCTCGTAATTTGGAGAATTGTTCCGTTGGCTCTTTCGGCTTTGCGGTGAGTATACTGTCGTTAATTGATGTTGTATTTTATGCTCGTTACATAAACGAATGAAATCTCGGTTTACGAACTCGGTCCCATTGTCTATTCCGATGCGCTTTATTTCGTTGCCCGTTATGTTTTTCGTCGTTTTTATGAAGAGTTCTAGCATATCGGTTGTCTCATCCTATGAGCCAAGGTCCTTCTGGGGTAGGCTTATTAATAAAGGCGACCATACACGTTAAGTTAATCCTCAAAGGATTAACTATGCATGCCTGACCTTGAGTAATTCCTGATTTTGTTGCCAATAAACATCCAAGAACAGTCAGTATGTCGTCATCAGATGCCATGGCCGAGTGACTGACTGAGAGACAATGGCGTAGCGAATATAACTGGCGCCCGGGGCACGATACTATATTGGCGCCCCTTCCCCTCCAGAAACAAATCATGTTTGTCTTGGAGACCATTTGGCGCCCCTCTGCGAGTAGAGCCCGGGGCAAGCTGCCCCACAATAGCTACGCCTCTGCTGAGAGATTTTCTTCGTGTGTGGACGATAGGAAATTCTGAAGTTCCTCGAGGTCAGGCAGCCTCAAAGGATTTACTTAACGTGTATGGGCCCCTTTGACCCGCTTAATGCGAGGGATGCGATCCTAGATGACAAAGCGCTAAACGAAACAGCGTTAAACGAAATCATTTTAACATAGAGTAAATAGGGAAAGCGTACACGTGACCAAAAATAAACAAACATTACCTTAATTTTAAGTTATTTTTATATTAATTTGTATAATAGTACATGTTAAATAACACATAAACATTCATGATGTAATATATATATATATATTTTTTTTTCCAAATTGCACCAAACAGACATAGACTTAAAGAAAGTGCACTTTTTTGCCACCTTTTGCTGATTAGTTCGTGTTCGTGAAAATACCCATTTAACTTGGGTATTGAGTTCATTCCTTTAGCTTTCTCGGCCATCTTTCTTTTCTTCTCTCAGTACTTTTCTTCGGGAATCTTACTCGAAAACATACGACATCACTGGGTGATTTATTCTTTAAACGCTTTCTGGGCCCGTAGCCGATTGTTGGACGAGAGAGATGGCATAGAGACGAGACTACGAATGATTTAGACCAGCGGTCTGCAACCTTTCTGACCACTAAACTCGCAAATTTGAATCCCGTGGACCACTATCGTGAAATTTTTTCCATTTAAGCCCCTTAATTAATCAGGTTTGGGAAGGTAATAATACTTCGCGTAACTTTCAATTGATGAATGTCGAAATTTCTCCACGGACCATCCAAATTTTCTCGCCGACCGCTGATTTAGACTACCCAATGTTAACATTAACAAAGAAACGTTAATTTTACGTCTTAGCCATCCGAGAGCGGTAGAATAAGTGTCGCAATATAATAGTTGTGAATTACGCTATCCTTTGGACACCCGACTAAAGTACGCATACTTTTAACAAGTATAGGGTGACGAGAATTCCACGAAACTCTCCACAAACAATATTCGTTACACTAACGCGCTCGTCTTCGCTTCCGGCAATTTGCTTATAAAATCTTGGAAGAGAGATCTAGGTACTAATGTAACGACTGGGCCCGTATCTATCGTAAGTTTTCTTTCTATTTCTCAGACTAAGGTGTATGGCGGTAATTTGATTTACCGGTGGTTACCGGTAACCACCGGTACTCTTTGATCTACCGATTCCCCCGATAATGAGATCGTATCGCGCATTATATATAACCCTCGAATGTTCTATGTCGCGCGGTTGTTCCGTAATACAGATACGATGGGTGCAGAAAAGGTGCTATCGGTGTCTGTTTCCTCGACTCTGACGGATCACGCTAATTAAATTCCGGCTATATCTGATTTGGCTGAAAGAAATGTAAGGGTTTTTCCGTTTCTACCCGTTCACGGGGGAAGGGATTCGGTCCTCGATATTTCCAAAAGGGTGTTTGATTATAATATGTCGCCGGTGATGGTCTAGGTCAGGGATGGCGAACCTTTTTGTGTTCGCGTGCAATATTGTAAGCATACTTAGGTTTAAAGATGTTTATGCGTGCCAAAGTTTCAGACTTCGAATAACGTTATTAAAAGAAATTAAATGAATACGCTTTAATTAGAATAAATGTAAAAAAGCTGATTGAAAAAAGGATGATCAGATGATAAACCGTAAAGATTATTGAAAAAGACAGAAATCGTATGATATATTACGTGCCAGATGATTTCTCCTTACGTGCCACTTTGGGCACGCGTGCCATAGGTTCGCCACCCCTGGTCTAGGTGATGGCGCACTCGGCGGTCTTATAAAATTCGGAGGCGGGGGTCGACGCTGCCAGCTCGAATAATACAGAATTTTGTATCGGCTTCTTAGAATCCTGACGGACGGCACTACTACCTTTAACCACCAGTGTAATTTTGGACTAAAATCACTGTGAAATTAACAGACTGGGTGAGTCTATCAGAATCCTCGTATAGTCTCGACTATCGTGTGGGAGTGACAAAATCTCTCTGAGACAAGCTTTCCATTTTTAACCCGTTTATTATATTGTGTTTTTGTGGTAAATTTGCACCTTTCGTTTGCGCGAGTATTCGAAATTCCTTATGATGTACAGTACCAGCACCTGACAGATGCCAGGCAAAAGATAAACTTAACGCTCCTGTTGACTGAATTAAAGTAATGAGTCACATTACCGGTGTTTAAATAATATTCAAAATAGTACTTTCATAATGTTTAGTGTCTTTCTTTCCAGCATCAGCTTCACGCGCAAACCCACGACTCAGTTACTAATGTTCGGTGTTTTTTCCTCGGCCACCGGTGGGCAATTTGATTTAGTTTTACTCGTATACAGCAATATGACACCAGGCGATCTTCCGAAAGAAAATATCTCTCGAAAGGTGTTTTATAGGAAACTCTGCCCCTATTTAAGTGTCGCTAATGTCGAACTATTTATTGTTATAAACAACTGTGACTAAAAGTTTTACATTTTAATTCTATTTCTCAAACTCTTAGTAACAGAAGCTCATAACATTGTATTTTCCAGATCGAAAGTATAAAACAGAACAACTTTACAGTAAATTATCCAACTTTATCAGCAGAATACAATCGAATATTTACATGGCTCTTTACCTAGTTCTTCTGACAAGCGTTATTATCGGTAAGAATTTATCCTTTTAAAATCACGAGAAAATCTAGTGTTAGTATTATTATATTCAAAATTTCGAATATACAATTAAATTAATTAAATATGAAGCATAATTGATAAATATCCTTAATATCGGGACTATATAAATTTTAAGATTGTGGGAATAAGGGATACACCAAAGCAACGAGTGAATGATATGCCAATGGGGAGTGCCTCATTGGAGGACTTTGTATAGAAAAAATCCAGAATACTCCAAGAGGCCAGTCTATTGGCCAGATGAGAACTCGTTAATTCTACAATTTCATAATTTACCGTAGCCACGGATAGAGTGGGATACTATTTTTTGTAATTCACTCACACTAAAAAAAAACACTATTGAGAGTGAAGCCCACTGGTAGTGAACCCATTGTGTTTAACCATATAGCCTACCAATGCTAGTACTTTGTTAATTAAAGCAAGATATCAACACAACCAATAAATAAGTCAGCATTAATTATTGACAGATTTGAGTAATTATGAATATTTAATTAGAAATTACCGTTCAATTCAATATCAAGTTTCATTTTTGAATTTCTCTTTAGGATCTTTGATAGGAAGAGGATCGGCAGATATGAAAAAACTCGTACGCCCAATTGCATCTTCAGCTTGTCAGACGGGATCCACTAGAGCAGAAAAGTATACAGCCTGTACCGAAGATTGTAAAAAGGCACCACATTCCGGCGAAGTTAAATATGGTTTCTGTAATTTTAAAACATGTGTTTGCGTTTTCATTGAGTTTACTTCATAAGTATAACTGTAATTCGAAATGAAACAGGTTGGCCATGTGGATTCTTCATTATTTCACGAGTCTAACACCTAAATAAGATCAATTTCCCATAGAATGTCTTTCTCTTTGCAATTCTTCCACACGTTACGTTACCTTAATCCACGTTTATTATTTGAATATGTAAAGATAGCTGCAACTGAATAAATTCATTTCTGTCCAGATTTTTAATAATTCAATGTAAAATATAAGTATAAAAATATGACGTGTCTTTACTTCTTTAGTACATTCGTCGGTCTGGAAGTAGAGGTCCATGATACGGGTGACAAATTTCTCCGTCTACCATAAAATATGTGTTTCTTTTAATGGAAAAATAATAAAGGAAACCCAAACTACTTGAGATACGACACACGACCCCTTTTATCTCCCCAAAATTTAATGGCGTTAATCCCCCAATTAAATTAACAAACCTCCCTGCAAAAATTCAGAAAATTTCCACAAAAAATGCAGAGGAAGTTATTAACCATCAAAGAGAGTGAACAAAATCGTGCCCCCTCCCACACACACTAACATCCAGATATACAGAAAACCCCTTTTTTGCATTTCTCGACGTGTCAAAGTCCCCGGAGTCCAAAAATGTAAAATTCCTCAGGGGTCAATTTTGATCTATTGTCGTATATTTCCCCTGTTATACATAACTGAACCATGAAAGTAAAATGGTTTTATAAACTATGTAGAAACAGCATATCCTACTGAGCATTCAAAAGTGTAAAGAATACTAAAAGGCATTGCCGAAATGATTTCAACATGCATTCAACACACGTACAAAAGTTAATTATAATTCTTAATAAGTCTAATTTCACCGTTTTTGTCATCAGAAACAGGAATCACTACTGCGATCGTTGATGTATTATGCCCATCACAGGCCCACCAGTGCCCATACACTCGACTCTGATAGTTGAGTTGGTTGAGAGTTTGTGCATCAACGAGCAGACTGCGTGGAGTTTTCCGTGTTTTCTTCACGTGTCTAACATCTAAATAGTATCCAGTTAGTCATACAATGCCATCCCAGAAGACTCCTCTTTTGGCAATTGTCTAAGTGTTCGTTGCCGTGTCTCGTAAAATTAAACCATTCCCATCATAATTCAGGCATGCCCACGATGCGGCAACCGTGTGGTGAGGATAGAATCCCGACATATACGAGACAGACCACACTGAAAAAATTCCTGGTGTTGTTTCCTCCTCTGATTCGATTTAGAGTCTCTCGGAGCTGTAGGTTAACACCGTAATCGCCTTGATCGACACTGTATATTATTTCAAAATGTAGGACTACCTACGATGGGAAGTTTCAAAGTTTTGAGGAATATTATCCTCATCTTAAAGTTAACACATACCACAAATTTATGAAGAAAATATTTATATATTTATCTCATATTACTAATTAAATAATTAATCATTTTAATACATACAAAGCATTTTAACATGTAATATTTTATTTAATAAAGAATGATGGCACTTTCTTCCTAATTGCCGAGTCTTTAGGAAGACCATTCAACCATTGTCTCACGGTCATTAGAATAACCGAAACGAAAACAATAAATGCTCCAGACAGACTGTACGCATCTGGAATATCATTAAATATCGATATTTGACATATAAAAGAGAGGAAGACTTCACTCGATGATCTGACAATGGAAACGGGAGCGGCATATTCCGACTGTAATGCCAATGTAAATAGGCATTGAGCGATGGTACTTAAAACTCCCAACAAGACAACCAACCATTGATCCAATCCACATTTTGGTAATTTAAAGCCACTGATCGCCACCGTAATAATCGAAGTTTCGATTGTAGCCACACAACCGAAACTAAATGTCACAACAGAATAGTGAACTTCTTTAATCTTACGAACTAACACATAAACCCCAGCATTTAATAATATGCAGCCGAAGGCCGAAAGCATACCCAAGGTATAATATTCATCAAAGATGAAGACACGATTTGCAATTATCAAGGGAACTTTAGTTATCAGTAACATTCCTAAAAATGTTAATAATAAAATTAAAATATAAAACATAGTGAATGGTTCCTTTAACAGTATCTTTGCCAGAATACCCACAAAAACTGGAGTGCTGAAAATAATGACCGAAGCATCGGCTAAAGGGATAAAACGGTATGCCATAAATGTAAGAAACAAACCAGAAGCTCCTATTATACCTCTTAGCAATAAGTAAAAGCGCAATTTCTTTGGTCCCAATGGTTTCTGATTGAAATAAATCATCATCGGGAGGCTGAAAATGAATATGGCTAAGAATCTCATGGTGGCTAATTGACCAGGATGGATTTCTTTAACATATTTTACAATGACGGCTGACAGGGTGAAGAAAAGACTGGAGATGCAAGAATAGATCAGTCCTTTGTAAATATTATAATTTTTAAAGAAATTTCGTTTCTTTCTCTGCGAGGGATCCTTATTGAGGGAGTTGAGGATTGGTTCCTGAATTTCTAACATCTCTTGAATCGATTGCCTTTGTTCTTCCTACAATTAAATCAGTATATATTAAAATCACTGATGTATGCAATATATTTGTATTTTATTTAATTTCTTTTTTAAATTTAATTAATAAAAGACATATAAACTGCAGGCTAATAGGCGTGAAATAAATTAACACCACAAATCTAACTTTTAAGTCTAAGTCTAGCCCGTAGACGAGTATATTAATATAAAGTACAGTACAGTACCTGTAACCACTGTATGATTATATAATGCTTTTAAACTTGAGATAATGTTTATATCTATGTAGACATGTTAGAGACAAGGGAAAGTATAATTAACGATAAATATATATTAAAATTACATGTAAATTATATACATTATCACTTCTATACTATCCTTTGTTACATACGTTTAATTCTTCCTTATTTACTTCGCGTTAGGATGTATAAACAGTAAAAACAACTCATTAACAAGTAACTTTAATTAATTATATCTAATATCTAACTTAATAAAAGGTAATAAAATAAATATCTTACCATTTTCTTAACAGTAATCGAAAGCTGTTGTTTGTAATGGTTAAATGCCTATGTAATTTCCTGTCCTTGAATCTGTACTGTACAATAATATTAGATGGGGTCGATATGTAAGTGTAGAGTGCGTTCTGTTATAAAACACGAACCTTTCTACATTTGGAATCATTGTTCAAGACGATTCGACATTCTATATTCATATTTTTATAGGCTACATTAACGGTGTTTACCTTCGTTTTGGGGTCAGAAATACCGTAAAGGGGTCGACTCCCGGGTTAGAGTTTCGTCTACTTTCAAAGGGTTAAATAAACATTACTTATTAACATTAGTTTACTGTCACTGTAATCTATCAACAGGTCATTACTCTGATGTACGATAAGCTTGAAAGTAATCTTGTTTAAAGAAAAAAAAACTTCTTTATTTGCACCTTTATATAATACTTTCTTGTATTTCGGACCTTCTCGTCCCTCATCAATAAGTGTTTTATCTGTTATAATTCTAAAAATACATTGTATATTTATACAAATAAAGAATATTTAAGGAAAAAGGTTAGTTTAATAGGAAGAATTAAGACTCGTCTACGTAGAGCAATAAGGATACATCAATGCATACTTTTAATACATAAAGTTTCCATAGCTACAAACATTCCTATTTAATTCTATCGATTACGAATCTACCTTTTTAATCTCTATCTTTCTGACATAAATATTTTATATATTATTGTAATTTTATTGTTATATTTACAATACCCCTCATTTACAAAACCTAATAAGTTTATTAAACGAGCCGTCGTAAAGCCAAACATAATTTCCCTTATCTGTGTTATATAACACGAGATTAAGTTTCAGGAAATTGTTTTAAACTTTGTAATAATATACAGGTAAAGATGAATTAACAAAATTTACTGTAGTTAAAATAGGAAATTAATTAATACCATAAGTAAAAGCAGAAGTTGTAAAGGGTGGATTAAAATATGGAGGTTGTAGGTTCATAGTTCAAGGTCTACTGTATTTTTTTTTATATACTTACAAAAATAAAGTAATTATACTGTTGTTTTATACTGCAATTTATTCTTAAATTCTTTCTCTCGTCACGCATATTATATTTTTCATTATAGTTGTTCAATAATGCGTTCAAGGACGGGATGATACACGTGTTTTCAATCTATTAAGTCTAAAACTTTCAAAGCTATTAGACATGGTAAGACAAATTTTCTGCTCTTTCCTTATAAAATAGTACTCTAAATATTTTTATAATACATAAAAAAAATGTCTTAAAAGGCCATCATATCTAATTATACAGCTAAATATCTCTTTAGAGGGGCATTGAATAGGAATACTTTAATTACGAACACTCCATATATTTTTAAAATTTGTATTCTAAATCATTAAAGAAGTAAAACAATACGTTAAAGTATCTATTTAGATGTTATACACGTGAAAAAAAAAGAAAACAAAGAAAATTACACCTAGGTCAAGCGTGAATTCACTTGTCCTTTTGTGGGTCTGTTTTCTGTTTTATAATTAAATTAAAATTAATTTTTATTTTATAATAAGTTATTATAAGTTAAAAGATTATTTAAATAAGTGTCTTTTTTTTTCTCCCCGAAAAGGCTAGCGCATCACGATCAATCAGCGAAGAAATCGAGCTGCACGAATCGATGCTCGGTTCTCACGACGAAAACAATCACTCAAATGAGAAAAACAATGGAAAAAAGAACTTTATCATTTACAAAGGTCTGATCTATACGTGTGCATCAAGTATTTTCACGTGTTTTACATCTGTTATTGCGAAATTCATCAAAGAAATCAATCCTAGTGAATTGTCCTCTATAAAATTTTTATCATCGTTGATTTTCAGTCTTCCATTGATAATTTATTTCAATCAGACACTATTAGGACCAAGAAAAGTACGTTTATATCTTTTGATAGGAGGTGTAGTAGGAGCTCCTCATTTAGTTTTGGTTTTTATGACATTGCAGTTTATGCCACTAGCTGATGCTTCAGTCATTCTCTCCAGCACTCCAGTTTTTGTAGGAATTTTGGCAAAGATCCTATTAAAAGAATCATTTGGAATTTTTAATATAATAGCATTATTATTAAGTATTTTGGGGATTTTATTGATTACTAAAGTTCCTCTGCTCTTAGCAAATCGAGGATTTGATTTTGGTGAAAATTATGTTTTAGGAGTATTCTCAGCATTGGGTTCTACGTTAATAAATGCTGGATTGTATATTTTAGTTCGAAAGATTAAAGAAGTTCATCATTCAGTGGTGATGTTTAACGTCAGTTGGGTGTCGATGATACTATGTTTGATGCTTTCCTTTTTCTTCGGTGGATTCACCATGCCGCAATGTGGACTAAATCAGTGGTTGGTGATCTTACTAGGAGTTTCCAGCTTCGTGGCACAGTGCCTACTTACTCTGGCATTGCAGAACGAACATGCAGCTTCTGTTTCTATTCTAAGGTCGTGTATCATTACTTTTCTTTCTTTCATTTTTCAAATAATTATTTTTAATGATATTCCTGATGCATGCAGCTTATCTGGTGCATTCGTAATTTTAATTTCAATTACACTAACCATTATGAATCAATGGTTGAAAGAACTACCCGATAATTCTGAAATAAAGAAGAAATTGCCGTCCTTCCTCATTAGATAACACACCAATTATGAAGAAAGTGAATTTTTTTTACTACGGATGCAATGTTATGGTTATGGCTTATGTAAACAAGACATAAATAAGTTATTTAAAGATGTTAATTAACAATAAAATATTTTCAATATTAATTTGACCATGAAATTTTGTTATGGCACTATAAAGAAATTCCTCTGCTCTTTATCTTTTAACAGGGGTTGGGAAGTTCAAGGCTCAAAAAACTACTAAAGTAATGGTTTCATTTGGTTTCCCATTCTCTTCTCATCGTGTGGCATTTTCATCGAAAGATCGCCCATGGTTTTCATGGGCGATCTTTCAATGAGAATGCCGCGTGGGAGGATCTTTTACGGGAAAATGATCAATAGTTAGGTATTACACACACGAAGAAAACCGAAATTCTACGTGACCATTCTGTTAGTGAGTCTCAAACCCACACCAGTGTTTAGTAGTTTTATCCACACGGTCACTGGTGAGCCATGAACTTCCCAATTAATGAATAGGAGCAGAGAAATTTTCTTTGTTTATTTCTAAATAAAATTATGCTGTTAAGAGTCCTTCCATATTTAACATGTCTTAATAATACATAAAACCTGACAAATTTCATCATGGTATGAGAGAGTGTATTTTAAAAAATCCAAGAGATGAAGACAATAGAAAAAATTAAAAACCATTAAAAGGTTCAAAAATTAGGCTAAGATTAGTGCTATATTAAGAGATTTATTCCTGAAGAAAACTTAAATACAATGTAATTTAATTCCAGATTTACATAAGATTTGTTGTTAGATATTAAAATTTATAATCTTTAGGATAAATAACAGAAATTCTTGTTCGATGTTTCATTAATTTCATGGAGTTGTTACGTTTAAAATATTTTCTAGCAACAAAGAAGTGTTTCACCACTTCACTAATTGTAACTAAAGAAAATCCCAGCCACATTCCCAAGAATCCACCAACGTAACTAAATAATTCGATCTTCTGAAAAGAAATATTTTAACAATTAATTATTTTCCCTACTTTTTTTGACTTAATTTCATAGATTTTTACCTCGTATTTCGGCTTGTGATTAAAAACAATAACGTCTTCTTGCTTCAGTGTAACGGTAACGTATGTGAACTTACTGTAAGTTAGGTTTTATTAATGTTAATGTTAGCTTTATATGTTTATATATATAGGCTATATAAATACTTACTGTAAGCCTTTAAGAGCTGGATCGGTCAGAAAGTACTTCACCTAAAAATATTATTTTTAAGTATGGTTTACGTTGATAACTTTAAAATCACAAAACAGTACTTACAATAGGTAATAATGGCACCTTTTTAACTTCATAATCATACTTTATAATTCTGAAAATTTAAATTTCTCTTATTAAAATTGGTTGCTTATTCGACAATAGAAACAATTACGCTCATTGCAGATGGGTACGACACTCGATGGGTGAGTCAGAGATAGGAACTACCCATTGGTAAGTTACCTTATCTACATATATGAAAAGAAATTAAAAAATTCACAAACCTGCAATCCTTTTTGCATTTCTTCAAGCATTCTGTAACGTCAAATTCTTCGGTACAGCCATAAGAGCCTGAAAACGTAAGCGCAATTAGAAGCTGTTCATGTAATTTATGAACAGCCTCTAATTGCGCTTACGTTTTCAGGCGCATTTCTTTTTAATACTTACTGAAATTACAGTATTGTGTGTCGTGAACATATTTCATGTCGGTTGGGACACAGTTACACTTTTTAATATACACATCAACGTAACATTTCTCCATGCACATCTATACGAAAACGTTTTAATTACACATATAATTTAAAGAAAATTATTCAGTAATATTACTGAAAATCATACACTTCTTCTCCAAGGTGTAGTTCCTTTCTTCTCTAAATAGTCTTTTGTATAATTAAAGCAATCAGTGTTATACGGATACGGTAAAAGATGAATTTCTGACTGAAACAAAATGCAAAATTTATGTACAAAATATTAATTTTATAACAAATCATTCAAGAAAATACTTACTACACTCATTAAAATTTGATAATTATATCCAGGAAACAAACTAATGCCAGTTCTAAAAGGGTCAACTAATTCGTCAGCTGGATGAATGTCGAATTGTGTGGCAATTTGACGTTCGGGTACCATATATTCTTCTGGATCAAACGAGATGAAATAATTCATCTTGGCATATTTATTCTTCACGTTACTTCCTAGCATAATTTGGTTTTTCAATAAGATCCGAGTTTTGTGTACAAATTAAACACGTTAATTTACCTTGAAGAACGGGAATCATTTCTGGTTCTGTTAAATTCTTCCAAATTCTGCTATTGCTAGTATAACAATTTCTCGGTCCTTCGAAAGACACTCCGTATTGATAACGAAGTTTCCTGATAAAGAAAATCTCTCTCTTTGATTCTCGAATATAATGATTTTATTTGAAAAAAAGTTAAATAAAATCTTACTTGCAAGAAGTTTTACTCTTCCAAGAATAATCGCAATCATTAATGATAGATTTTTGATGTCCAAACTCTTTCATTATCTCTCTAGAAGCTTCGTGTTCCATTTTTTCGTATTCGGCTATTCTCTTCGATAGCTTAAAATATATAACAATTTTTAAGCTCTTTTAACAAACAACTCATTGCTTAGATGATAAATATTTATAACAGTACACTGAAAAACTTATAACAGAACTTACGTGCAAATTTTGTGAAGCCCCATACTTGCACATAGATGGATACGTAGAGCACACGCTAATAATGGTATCGTTTCCATTGCATCTATCAGGAAACTTTTCGCAATATTTTGATTTTCGTATACTGAAATAATAAATATAAGAGTTTTTACGTCTATTATAATAATTTTTGTGTTTAGAAACAATATTTTACCCGTTCCAACTACAAAAAGTAAATGCCGGCATCTCAATAGATTCGGGATGAAAAATCTCTACATCTACCACAGTTTCGAATGCTAAATATATTTCTAGAAAGGACCAAGCTTGGTATAAGAATCCTCCGAGGCAACATAATATCCAAAACAACTTCAATTTGTTAACCTGGCGAAGCATCTTTACCAAAGAGATGCTGAGGATAAACTAATGATTTTTTTCTTTTATTGTTCTATTATATAATACAAAAAGGTAATTAATTGAAGTATTTACTCGATATTTTATACACTAGAACTCGTTAAGTTATGTAGATACCTTTTAGCAACAATTTACAATCCATTAAAAGGTCTCTCTCCATTAAAAAATCATTAATGGAATATTTTAGCTTCATTTGTTTATTATATTATTTATTCTTCATTATACATTTCCATCGACCTTAAAGTTTTGTTTACATTAAGCGCTGTTTTTTCTATATTTATTATGATAAAATAATATAGAAAATATGATTCACATTCTATTCGAGACTTAGACTTAACCTTCTTATATGTGATATATAAACCGAATACTATACAGTCGACCCCCTATAACACTGTTGATTTTTCCGTTTTATATGAATTCCATGTTGTACGAGTCACTTAGATTTTATAAATACGTGTGCCGGGCTGTGAACGGCTCACGTATTAGTAAAATCTAAGTGATTCATACAACATGGAATTCATATAAAACGAAAAAATCAACAGTGTTATAGGGAGGTCGACTTGTACTTTGTTATTTTATATAAGGAGCAAGACACTTAATTATATATAATAGGAAAATATTGTAGAATAAAGTATTAAATGAGCCTTAGAAAAGTTTTAAATCATGCTACAACAGAGTATAAAACAGAAAATAGGCGAGTCATTCTCTAACAAGCGATATGAAAACCAGTGTGAATAATATAAAAAGAATTATCACATTACATAACAGGAAGTTTATTTGGTTAGAATAGGGTTAAATATCAATTAAATTCGATTGAAAAAAAACAAATAATAAAAATAAAAACCAATAAAAGTCTACCGTTCCGCCCAATAGATAATCATCATCAAAACACATAAACATAACATCAGTTCACCAAAAAAATGATTTACAGAGAATAATAACTGTAATTAAATCAACCAGGAAAAGTATTTTTTAAGTCATTTTTTCCTTTTCTTTATTTACCACTTTAAAATACAAATAACAAGACCCAAAATTCGGTTAACCATCGTTAAAACCTAAACTCGTGTTCTGGAACAACGCGAGCAAAAGATCGTTAACTGACTTTTGGACCACTTGTATATTATATTTAGAGGATAAATTTTTGTCTCTATGTATAGACAATTAAAAATTCGAGTGAAAATGAACGTGCTTCCTTCTGCACGTGATTTATTGTCACGATATTTTCGTAAATACCCGTGAGAATAAGATACAATTACCACTATTCCACATTAGTATTAGCGTGTATGAATTAGCCTTTAATTTTAAAGGTTTAATTACAATTATATCAACTTTTAATCGTAATTAATATCAATGACGATATAATGTAATTGAAATTAATTATAATAAAAGTTAATTCTATTTAATTTGTAAATTACGTTTCGTATTTAATCGATTTCGTTTCATTTTTATTGTAATTATCATCTTTAATTGTAATTTACAAATTAAACACGATTAACTTTTAATTATAATTAATCTTAATGCGAAATAAATATAAAGCATCGATATAATTTATTTTTAACCTATTTTAATAATAATTTAATTACGTTTAAGGGCGGTTATGTTATATATAAGCCTATTTATAGAATCGAAAGGTGTGCAATACACTATTCTTATTTTAAAAACTACAAGTTGAGCAAGTGGCATGCCTATTTTTATTTTTATTTTCTATAAAAGGTGATTGATTTTTGCATAATAAACTGCCAAATAAAATTAACTGGTAGCTGAACTAAATACTTTTCTTAGTATAGAACATTTACAAGAATAGTTTTGACAAGAATAATTGACTCAACCGTCAAGAAATCAAAACTTGTTTCTTTTCTATTTATATCACTTTTACTACCTTTTCTTAATTATATTTAACTTTTATAACTTGAATATATATGTTTTTTACTCCATAATTTAATTTTATAAGTCATCTAGTTTACGCCATTTTGATATTGACATTGATTCAACGGTTCATTGTGTTTAAAAGCTGTTAAATTTTTATCTTCTCGTAGTTTTATGGTGTCGAAATTTAATATTGTATTCGTTTTACGTTATGAATTTTTATATTTTCATAGTTTTAAGCTGTTAAAATTGATTTTTTTTATAGTACTAAGATAAGGGCCTGAAATTACACGTATCGTCGTTATTTAGTGCAGGAGAAGGGACTGTTATGTGTTATAGTGTTAAGTATATAATTCTTATTATTTAATTTAACGTTAAAAATTTGATATTAAATGCAGTAGCGCGTTATCCTATGGGAAATTGAATTGAGGCCTTCACTGATTGGGGCCTTTTACAAGAAAATATTACCCCCGAAGAAAAACACTGTACGTGGGGCCCCTTATTTTAAATTCTCCTATGTCCATAAAGCTATAACGCGCCATTAATTAAATTAATTAGTTTT
This sequence comes from Centruroides sculpturatus, assembly GCF_000671375.1. Lineage (NCBI taxonomy): Eukaryota > Metazoa > Arthropoda > Arachnida > Scorpiones > Buthidae > Centruroides > Centruroides sculpturatus. The sequence goes on along the minus strand of NW_019384698.1, from coordinate 458,769 downwards.
TTTAAATTAATTCATAACCGAAAATTATTTTCAATTATGTAATTCGTTCGTATGTCTGATCACCGAATTTATTAAAACTGTATTAATTATTTATGTCAATAATAAATTCTGATATGTTTTTAAATATCAAACAAATAAAACCATTCTTTATTTACATACATTTTACATATTTATGTGTGTGTGTATATATGTATATATATATATATAAAACAACGTACGCTCATAACGTACACATAAAAGCAATTAAATCATGACATAAAAAGCTCTAAAAATGTTTGGCATATACAAAGACAATACTTGATAATCCCACTGGTGATTAACAATTAAAAAATTTCGGTATAGTTTGCTTAAAAATGCAAATACGTTTTGTTCGTGATGCTCGATTGCGTGCACGGATCACGCTTCATAATTGCATTCAGCCGTGTCCTGCGAGTGCACCCAAACCAGCGAGAGCACCTAGACCGTGTCCTCCGTGATGTGCGAGACCCGCAAGATGACCCAGATGATGATGATAACCTTTATCAGCGTAGGCGTGTGGGGGAGGATGCTCGTGATGAAAGTCTGCGTGAGCGGGATTCTGGTTTGAAGTACCCGGCTCGTTGGTTTTAACCACAGCACGGAAACCAAATTTGTCGGCTATGTAATTAACCTGTCGGTAGACACCTTTCTTATCCTTGTATCCGTAACTGCCTACAACACCACCCTTTCCGTCTCCCTTCTCTTGACGATAGTGATCGCTATCCTTGGCCTTCACGTGATATCCGTAATCGTAAGGTTGAGGAACGTAGATATCGTGCTAAAATACGTATATGTGATCAATATCGGCTAGTTTATCGCAGCGTAACCATTATTATCATCTACTTACGTGTTTTCCTAATCCAGCGAGGCCTAATCCGTGTCCTCCTAATCCACCGAGTGCTCCTAATCCTCCGATGCCACCGGTAATTCCATGAACGACCGCTGTTGCTACGGCTATCACGAGTATCTAGAAGATTTAAAACACTTATTCGAGCATCGTAACGCATTAAACGTAACAATCGGTAACGAATCTTACCTGCAAGAACATGATTTTATCGAGAGTTGTTACTCAATTGTTACTCAACTCTGTCCGCTTCTACAGTTATATACGTACGCGGAGCATTGCCCAAGGCAATAACATAACGGGTATTGCAGGGAGTATCCACCCTAACCGTATTAAAATTGCCTTAAATGTTAAAAAAAAACAAGAACTTCGACACCAGTAATTTGGTGACTGTCACCAAAACTTGTGCCCACTTCCTGTTCGGTTGTACATTCCGGTATACCATGGATTGGAATTTTTAAAGAGGTTTAAATAAAGGTCACGCGATTAAATTTAGAAGTTGACCCGGTGTATAGGTGTGGGGGGGTTTTTTAAACATTTCGTAACATTACTTTCTTATATGTTTATTTAATTCGTATAATCTGAAAGTCAAACAATGGCTACTGACCTGTAAATTGTCTGATGAAGATGGCGATTATTTTAGTTGTTTTATTTGATAAATTATGCGTGAAAATTACAAATTAGCCTGTTAAATTTTGGGCTTTTGTTTCTTTCGTAATTAATATATTTAATTGTTTAATTAATATAATTAATTATTGTTAAGTAAATTGCTTATTTGTTAACTTTACTGCACCATTTTTAACACGATGATTTTTTTTCCATAAATTAATTTTTTGTACTTTCGATTGTCTATAACAGATAAGCTCTTATCTATTATTAATTAATAAAACTAGTGTAAGTGAAGCCATTTTCAAATAGATGAAATCGAGTGACCTTCAAAGGTCATTTTCACTGTTTAACCAATGATTTTAGTTCATGTTTTAACGTGTCTTTCATAGCTTTTAAGTAGATTTACCTAGTTATGGTTGTTTTTATTGTATCTTTACCATAGCAGAGTACTTACAGACCTTTATTAGCATTACAATACAAACACATTACTTTACCAGACAACAGTTCTACCATAACTCAACAGGAGCAATGCAGCTCTACCATGATTATACTTTTGGCCTTATCTTTACCATAGATTTACCGCATCCTATAGAGTTATATTAGAATTATAGCCCGAATAATAACCATTAAAACAGAGGGAAAGTGAAGCGCTGCAGCTTAAACAAGAACATTTCTTGTCAATGGAAAACCCCATAAAAACCATCTTTACTAAATTTATAACCATAAAAACTAGAAAAAACTAAAATAAATTCAAACTATTTAAGTATTTTCTTCGCAAGAAGTGGTCTTCAAATATATAAATAGCATAACTTGTATTTAAATAGCATAAGTTAAATATGACCTAAATTCTTTCCTTAATTTAATATCGATTTCTCTCAATAAGGCAGTTACTTATTGGTTCCTTTTTTAATATATATATATATATATATATAATAAATTTAAATTTAAAACCTGTTAAATGTAATAAAATAAACACGAGATTTTGTTTTAATTTAATTAATCTCCACCCAGTTAGAATTAAATGATTAATCTCACTTCCTTATTCTTCTCATAAATTTATAGAGTTTTTTTTTGAATTTATTGGTACCATAAATCTGTTCTCGAGCCTTCTACCGGTTCCTTTATTCTCTTAGTTCTTAAATTAGCATAAATTACAAGTCCACCCCCTATAACACTGTTGATTTTTCCGTTTTATATGAATTCCATGTTGTACGAATCACTTATATTTTACAAATACGTGATCCGTTCACAGCCCGGCACACGTATTTGTAAAATCTAAGTGACTCGTACAACACGGAATTCATATAAAACGGAAAAATCAACAATGTTGTAGGGGGTCGACTTGTATGGTAAATTTATGACCTAACTTATGGTTTGTGTTTTGACCCCAAGATTAACAGGTTATGGATATTTATCGACTGACTCGTTTCTTCTCTGTTTACAGTTCGTTATTAACACAAACTATGGTCATTTATGGTAATTTTTATGTTTTGAACTAGCTACATATTCCAAAATAATGGAGTAATGTTACATTAAACTGGATTATAATACCTTTTCGCCCAAAAAGTTGTCCCCCAAATATGTCAGAACCCATTAAAATTGCTTTAATTACCAACAATAATTATGTAAATACGTTGCAGTTTTCTTCTAACTCCTCATAAAGAATTAAAATTTATTAAAAATTCAAGACAATAAAACACAAACAAATCTGTCCTTATTTTAATTTCAAAAAACATGCAACAAACTATAAAAAATCAATTACACAGTTTAATTATCCACAACACTTCACCCATTTCTTCCATAATTAATTTTATTATATTTATAATATATTTTTAGAAAATAAAGGGGGGAATATCTTAAGTATTTATACTATTATACAATAGCAAACTACTTAATTACATATGTAAAAATTAAGGTCTGGTGCATACGATATGACAAAGTACAGTACAATCACCTTCAATACCGAAACCGCTTTGTGCATTCATCCAGAATCTATTCGATCCAATTATTCAAAAAATAGTGAAAGTTTGTGATATGGATTGATAAATAACGAATACAGAATAATATAATTATTCTTTTTTTCTTACTTTTAATGGAACAAGTAGACCTGTATGTACATTTTCTACTGAGAATTTAAGTGATAAGAAGATTTTAATCTACACTAAACTATTGTTAGTAGTTTTTAGAACTACTTTCTTAGTTATATATAGGGAATTGTTACTAAATTCACGTCCTTCATTTTCCTTCTTACCATCGAAGTGATAATGAACTTCCATTTTAAGGAAGGTTTTATACCATAGGAGGGATGCAATTATGTTAAATAATGCTAAATGTTGTACGTAAATCGAAAATAAAGTTTCTCACGATTTATCTATTTTCATTCGAGAATAGTAACATTATATTATATTATATTTTATCTTTTGTGTGAAGGAAACAAATTGGTTTTTGGTTATTAATAATGTGAATTATCCTTGTTTATTTTCGTTCAGGAAACGTTAGTTGAAATGAAATGAGACTTGTAAGATATCGTTTTTCTATTTTAAAAAACCATTGGCTTTATTTACACACATAAAACACGTATACAAATGTATACACCTCGTAAAAGCACTTAAAATTTAAGCTTGCAAAGACGTTACATTCTCTAATAGCTTGCGAATATACATTGAAGCCATGCTAGAGTTGCTCTGAAAAGAAAACAATTAAGTGTTTAATATGTGTCTGTTCCTAAAAAATATCAATAAAACTTCATTAGAAATGAGTGTACCTTATGCAAACGAGCGTTTAACCAAGAACACCGAGATGGCCGAGTCCTGCGAGTCCTCCTAATCCATGGCCATGACCGTGTCCGTGTCCGTGACCGTGTCCGTGTCCACCCAGAGCACCCAAACCAGCTAGAGCACCCAAACCGTGATGGTGATGATGATAACCTTTATCGGCGTAAGCGTGTGGGGGTGGATGATGATGAATGAAATCAGCATGAGCAGGATTTTGATTGGAAGTGCCGGGTTCGTTGGTTTTCACCTTAGCACGGAAACCGAATTTATCAGCTACGTAATCCACTTCACGATAGATACCCTTCTTATCTTTATAGCCGTAACTGCCTACAACACCACCCTTTCCGTCCCCCTTCTCTTGACGATAGTGATCGCTATCCTTAGCTTTCACTTGGTAACCATAATCGTNTAGACGTTAGAAACGAAGAGCGTAACGGCGTAACGTTACAGCATTCACTTAAAGTAACAGAAAATTAAATTGTAACGGTATTTTCTTACCTGTCTGAGCGTGGTAGATTCAACTATAACGTTATAAAGTAGGTGTTATAAAATGGCGTAACGTTACAGTAAATTATACCTTACCTACCTGCAGTTACGGTGAGTCATATATCTAGATTATAGTATCAATAACGTTACGCTTCTACTCTTAGTAAACAGCAGTACTGTACAATGGAAGGTTATTGTAACGTTACGCAAAATAGAAATAGTATTTTCTCACCTGTCATTGCATTAAGTATTTAGTAAGCAGAAGTGTAGTGTTTTCTTACCTGTCTGAGCGCCATAACTGCAACTACAACACTACAGTAGATATAGACAGAAAGATAGGTAGTGCCAAAGGCAATGAAATCTATATATTATACTAATTTTGTCAATGATAAGTAAAAAAAAGGAATAAAGATCAGTATATACGTGATAAGACCTATTTTATAAAATTGTCTTTGTATTTTTTTCCTGTTGGAGGCAGACACACTATAAAACACTTCAAGGAAAATGTTCCTTTAGAATATGTAAACGGCAATGAACAATATTGAAAGAATTAAATACTTATTTTTTACAATGAATTTGAACGTAAATTATAGAAAAAAAAACTTGTTGACACGACCTAATTCTATTTTAATATTTTAAAAAGAAAAATTCATTTTTAAAATGAAGAAATTAACTTCCGCTTATTATATAAGAGAATACGTATTTATAAATTCGACTTTCTTTGTCTTTTATCGTTGCTGACCATTGTAAAGTCTAAACTGTTCCTTTTATAAATTAACTGTACCAAAATTGGTACAATGCTATATCAGTTTCGTAGGAATACAGTAAGGCAAGACGGGGGAGGGAACTGCTCACGACATAACGCCAATCAATACTCGTGAATGGACCTTCGTAATTATTAAACAATAGAACTTTCGTTAACCATGTGACTTTTAATGCATATTTCATAAGGGGGGGAGAAACAAACAAAGGTTTAAAATTGCAAGTGGTAAGCTTATACGATTTATATAAACAAACCACTCGTATAACCGGTCGGGGGTGTAGTTCGCTGACGTCACTCGTCATAGAGTGACAACGTCCTCTGTTGATATTATTAACATTGTGCACGCGTGGTAACAGGTCATTAACACTTGAAAATAGCTACACCGGCACTACGGACGTGCGTTGGTATTGCTTTTGCACACCCACGCCAATTGTAACCCCTTAATTTTTCGATTTGACCTCTATAATTGGAGTTTTTTTTACATATTAGAACTATTAAATTGTCTCTGTAAGGGAAATTTAAGCATTTTTAAGTTGTTATTAAGCAAAAAATATGTATAAAAATAATAATAATAATGGGGATTTTTCTCGAAATGGTTCACTAATCAAACATACAACAATAAATCATAAATAATACTTAAACTACTTAACAAATGATCTAAAAAAAATGAAAAATTTTAGAGGAAAGTGTCTTAAAATTGAATCAATATAAAGAAAAAAAAAATCGGTTGTTTGTGTAGAAAATAAAATAAAATTTTAATTATGTAATTTTTTTAAATACGAGGCCCAAAAGTCGGTTAACAACGTGTTCCTATGCTCAAATATTTCACTGTTTCTGCCAATTCTAAATCCAGTTTACACAAAACACACAACTAGAACTGGAGTTAGACTTGTGGCCCTAAATTGTAACATATGTAACAGGCCCTTCCCCTCCACCAAATAATGACTTGTGTAAAAATGTCAGGTTCCGAGCTGTAGATAAAATAACACAAGCTATGGCTGTGGCCGGCACAACACAAAATGTGGTTAACTGGCTTTTGGACCGCCGCGTGGTAAATGGGCGCCTTAAAGGCTCCGTACACAGATACGTAATGTGGCGTAGTGTGAGTTTTAATCTTAGATTTCGAATAACTCAGAAAAATAACCTTGTGATCAATTTAAGGTAGCGAAAAGACACAATTTTTGAATTAAAATTACGCAGTGACATATCACAAAGACATTTTATTTTGTCCAAAAATTCAGCACAAAAACTACATGACCAGTTTCTTTGAAATCTTAAATTCTTTACAAAAAAGAAAGGAGGGTGTCGAAACAAAGTACAGTATTTAATTATTCTAATATCTTAAACTGTACAGTGCACAAAATTTCGTGATATGCATTGCTTTTTTTTTTTGTCATTTTTTTTTCCTTTAATTTTCATTCAATAGCATGGATGTTGATACAAATGGAATTCACAGTCAATAAACATTGATAATGAATGAGAGACACTAACAGTCGGAAGAAGTCGTTACGATGATGCAATGGAGAGACAAAGAGAGATACGTGACCCAAATGGGATGTTTCGAACGTAAGAAGAGAAGAAAGAGGAAGAGGGATGAGGATTCTGCATTTTGGGGTGCGCTAACTGGTTTACGAGATATCCGAAGGGGCTAAACCTCTCCAACTGCCAGAGATATTTGTCTAAATATTCATTTACGATGGACACTTCTTAGTTTAATACTGCTTCGACAAATCGTAGAAAAGAATTCTCCTCGAATTTCAATATGAAATGTTCAAATAACCCGTGCAAAATAGATCATAAAAACTGTTTACAAGAACTTCAAGCGTAAAATATTTTAAAAATACATACATATTATTATATTTCGACACCTAAACTCATTTCTAGTTACAAATCTGTTAAGTATAAAAATTATTATTCATTTTTTTTATCTGAGTATGAAACTGCAGTTTTTTGACTATTTATATATATATATTTATATACATATATATGTTTAACTGCAATAAATTTGTGTAAAAAAATGTTTCTTAATCAAAATATTAATTTCTTTTTTTTTTTGTTTTCCAAGTCAAGAAAAGCTGTTTAACGCTGTTTATCGGGGCAAGATCGCTTACGGATGCAGCCCACGGCCAAGCAAATTAGCAAATTTTTTGGAGGTTAAATGCGTTTGAAATTGCCGTACCGTGCACTCTGACACGTGCTTATCTTGAGCATATATTAAGAGAAACTTGTGTGCTTAATAAATAGCCGCATACGCAACCGAGTATTACATATTCTGCGTTATGGTGTGTGGGAATAAATAGGCTAGCAATTTTATGACTCGCAACTATGCAAAATTGATGCGTCATATGCAAACAATTACAATTTACCAAACTGACAAAATAATGGCAGTGTTCTAATGATCGAAACTTATTTCAAATAACTGCAAAGGATCTTGGCAATAAGTTCCCCTCTTTATCAGATTCTAGCTCGTCTTTTCAATATAAAATATACCATTTTTTTTTTTGTATTAAAAATTGCTATATTTACAAATGATTGAAGTTATAAAATTTAAGATTTATATCTTTTATGACAGCAATTAAAATAAAATTATTTTAAGTAGGCACACACTTAAATGTTCCAGTAGAGCTTAGTCTAAATTTGTTATTACTTTGGTATTCTTTCCTTTTTGATAATTTACAAAAATCTGACAGTTTATCGATAGACAACTGCTACAAAAACTGAAGTAGAAGAGAGGATAAAGTCGGTTGCAAAAAATATTGCTACAGATTAATACATCCTGATATATTACAGCATCTATGAACATCTTGGCATGTGGTGTATGATCCCTAATGGTGAGATCAATGTACGATAATGTAAGGATCACTTAGACTAGTATATTCATCAACACTTTACATTTTCTTAATGTTATTGGCCAAATTATCACTTCAGAACCCCAGCAACTAAAACAATTTTTGCAGCGATCGTATTTCAACGAGTCGTAGATGGTCCGAATGTAAAAACGACCGAATTTAAAAATGCCGGGAGCAAACAAAAGCAGAATTTAAGTAGAAAGGAGAGGGAATGGATTTGCTTTTAAGACCACATTCTGCTCTCTGCGCCAAAGACTAAAGAGTTCTTTAAGAGCATAAAACCTTAAAAATACATGGACATGTCTATATGAATATAATCACAAATCGTTATCATCATCATTGTTAATTTTTTTCCTCCTATTCTGAAAAATGGGAACGCTTATATATAATATTATATTAGTGGAAGAGCTCTATAATCTTCGAGTTAATGCACCATAAATGTGCGGCGTGCACTAGACGAAACCATCCACACATTGAGACTTTTTTCACAAAGGAATGTCGGCAGTTATTTTACAGACATTACAAATATGACAATATAACAAAAATCCTCTTGGACCTGCAAGAGGAATACAAGCCCTATGAGCCATCATGTTCTCAAAATTCTTTTTTTTTTTTTTATGT